>NW_027203308.1:0-87489 GCF_024711535.1 Dipodomys merriami
TCTGCTGCAAATGTAAATTTTATTTGCCAATTCTTTTTGCAAATTGCTTAAAATATAAAGAACCAAATTCCAATATCCCTTCACTTCCAAAAAAATCTTATAGATCTTTACGTTTCTCAGTTGTTTCTAAATATCTTAATGTAATGCACTATTGGAACTAATTTCATTCCACATTTTAATTTAAATTTAAAATCATTAAAGTCTTTTAAAAGCCTCTCACTCCGGCACAGGTATGGATAAAGAACTGATGTGGTCAGAAGCAGAATTATTCAGAAGACTGTAAATGGATGCTTACCTAGTTTCCTCTCTGCTGGATCATAGAATACAAACTGTCCTAATTGAAAAAAGTTAGCCTTCCCAGGTTTTCTGCATATAAATACTCCATCAACATTTTGTTATTAGAGGATTATTCATGATTAGCTATATGTTGATTGATAATGACTGAGCATGAGAGAAAGGTGAGGGAAAACCATCTACACTTCAGTGAGGTTCTGACTTGTGTTTCACAAAGTGTTATGAAAGCTCTCCATGAGAAATCTAGCAGCTGCATTTCTAAAAAGTCCTTGTGTGCTTACACTTTCTGATACTGTCTCAATTCAAGTACTTCTCCTTGGAGTTCCATACTATTCAATGATGCTGTATGAGCTCCTTGTTTTGCAGACCGGTCTTGGTGATAAAATTTGTGCTTTTCAAAATTGCTCTCCCTATTCCATCCACAAAATGTGGACAAAAATTATCTGAAAAAAATTGTATCTGTTGATAGTGCATATACTTTTATTTTTCATTACAAACATAGAATGTAGTAAAAATTTTCATAGCAATTACTCTGCACTAGTTTGTGGGCAGATTCTAATGTAAATAATATGCTGTGTTCACGTAGAGAATTTGACTATCCAAATTTTAATATGCCTGTGGTCCTAAAACCAATACCCTACTGATATTGAGTGACAAATACAACTTCCTATAAGTATAGAAGTTTTCATTGTATCTTTTTAATATATATTTTTATTGTAAAGATACTGTATGGAGGGGATACAGTTACATTAGTAAGGTAATGAGTACATTTCTTTATTTTTCCTCTATTGTCGTTCATGGGGCTTGAACTCTGGGCCAGAACGCTGTCCTCAGCTCTTCAGCTCAAGGATAGCACTCTACCACTTGAGCTACAATGCCACTTCCTGTTTTTTTGGTGGTTTATTGGAGATAAGAATTTCTCAGGGACTGGGAAGGTGGCTCAGTGGTAGAGTGCTTGCCTTGCATGCATGAGGCCCTGGGTTCGATTCCTCAGCACCACATAAGCAAAAAGAAAAAAGCCAGAATTTCTCGGATTTCCTGCCCGGTCTGGTTTTAAATCCCGATCCTCAGATCTCAGCCTCCTGAGTAGCTAGGATTAGAGGCCTGAGCCACCTGTGCCCAGCATGAGTACATTTCTTATTGAGCACCCTCTCCTTTGTTTTCCCCCTACCATCCCTTCTCTTCACACCTCCCCAACGTATCCCTCCACCCCCTCTTTGATAGAGTGTCTTGTACATATCATTGTTACAATGGGTCAACCTGTATCCTTTCCTCACATCTTAAATGAAGAAATGCTGGCTTGATTTATGCTGATTCTACTTGTGTAGACACATGTAAAATCACTCACCAAGTCCAAGAGCACATCATTTTTTGTCAGTTGGTATAGTTGTGTTCTACACATTTATTGACAGGTTACAAATTATTCTCAAACTTTAATACATTAAAAATACTTTCTTCTTTTCTTATTTTCTTGGCCAGGAAATCAGCCAGACCTCAGTCAGCATTTCTCTCATAGGACTTTTCACATGGGTTGGTTAAATGTTGATCTGAGGTCCAGTCTTCTGAGGACTCACTCATCTGCTTAGGAATTGATGCTGTCTGTTGGAAAAGAGCTCAAGGAAGGATGCCATTTAGAGCCTTATAACTTTATTTTTTTATTGTGAGAATACTGTACAGAGGAGTTACAATTACATGGGCAATATAACGAGTACATTTCTTATCAAGCATTGTTGGCTCCTCTTTCTTTCCCCTTCCCATCCCTTCCCATCTTCCTCCTACACCCGGTCATCCCTCGACCCACCAAAGTTGTAAAGTTCATTTTTCGACAAAACAACATTGAGATTCCACCTCACCCCAGTTAGAATGGTTATAATAAAGAACTCTAATAACAACAGATGCTGGAGGGGATGTGGACAGAAGTGAATCTTTCTACATTGTTGGTGGGAGTGTAAACTTGTTCAAACACTTTGGAAAGCAGTATGGAGGTTCCTCAAAAGACTCCACATAGAGCTCCCCTATGACCCAGCAATCCCACTTTTGAGCATTTACCCAAATGATCACAAACAAGACCATACTAAAACTACCAGCACAACTATGTTTATTGCAGCATTATTTACCATAGCTAAGATAGGGAACCAACCCAGATACCCCTCAGTAGATGAATGGATCAAGAAAATATGGTATATATACACAATGGAATTCTATGCCTCCATCAGAAAGAATGGCATCGCCCCATTTGTTAGGAAATGGTAAGACTTGGAAAAAAATTATATTAAGTGAAGTAAGCCAGGCCCAAAGAAACATAGGTCCCATGGTTTCCCTTATTTGCAATAACTAGTATATGTCTGAGTCAAGCAGAAAAGGTCAGATAAGTTGATGTTAGGGGAATGAATCCCAAGATAAGTATTCAAATGTTTTTTTGCCTTTCATGAAATTGTTTTTAACATTTTTATAAGATGATTTCTATGTTGCTTTGTATGTTCCTCCCCCACGGTATAACCCCTGCTTTCACTGTATTGATGTAGGTATAATTTGTGGAGGGGAAGGGAAAAAACAAATCGTTTAACTTGGGATATAGGTGGACCCATTCCAACAATGAGATATATAACTTTATTCTTTACAAGGGTATTTTCCTGCTACTTTGGTTGTTGAGAGTGTCTATAAGAGCAAGCATTCTGTAGGGAGCTGGGAGACACCATATGTTCTTTACTTACTGATTCCTAAGTGACTTGTACTGCATTTTGCAAGTCGAATCTGTCAAAACCTACCAGTTTTAAGAGATAAGAGGAGTGGTAAAAGAACTCATGGAGACAAATACATTTTCAACATATTTTGTTCCAAGCATTCCATCTAAGGCATAGTCAACAACTAGTGAAACTTGCGTTGGCTGTAAATATGTGTCTTTCTCCATGTGTGCATGTATACATGTGTATATGTATGTGTGAATTTGTGTGTATAGTAACATACATGTGTACATATATAAGGGCATATACACACATATATGCATATATAAATAAATATACATATGCAAATATATGTACATATATATAAATCAGTGTTCAGTGATTTAATCAATAGTTCCCAGCACATTGTCATTCTCTCAAAGTATACATGATAAACTGCTCTGAGGAGCTGTGCTCTATGATGGGTATCCTTTGTTCTCACTTGCCCCATTACCTTGTTTTTCATCCCTGTGAACAACTTCGGTCTACTTACCATAGGATAGCTTTGTTTTCATTACATGTAGTTACTTACTGATAATCAAAGAAAAAGGTTGTTTGTAAAAGAAAAAGAACTTTTACGTCACAAGTTAAAATATCTTATCTATCCCAATGATTCCTATGAGATAAAATTTATAATAGAAGAAAAGTAAAAAGGAATTCCTAGATCTGTTGTTTTGCCATTTAGAATGGCAAAGAATAAAATCACATCACTCTTATAATTCTTAAAAAATGCAAGGGAAACTGTTGGTCCCTATCATGTTCCCACAAAACCAGTGAATTCTGAAGGATAATAGACCAGCAGAAATTCTAAGTAGCAGACATGGAGCATGAAAGAGAAAGACCATGAATGGAAAGGGTGAACGAGAGAAGTACAATAATACTGAAAGTACATAACAGATAAACAAGTGCTGTATGAGAATATTGATACTGCTATCTTTAGACTTTACATGTACATTTGAAAGTATTTGATGTATGATAACCAATCAACATAAAATATAAAATGATTTTGATAAAAAATAAAAATGATGAGTCCCTGCCTGGTTTTAGGATGAGGGTTATGATGGCTTCATAGAATGTGTTCGGTAGTGAACTTTCTCTTTCAATTTCATTGAACAGTTGGAGGAGTATTGGTGTGAGCTCTGCTTTGAAGGCCTTGTAGAATTCTGCTGTAAAACCATCTGGTCCTAGACTTTTCTTAGATGAGAGGTCTCTTATTGCTGTTTCTATTTTCAATGCTTGATATGGGCCTGGAAAGACTTGGAAAAAATTATATTAAGTGAAGTAAGCCAAGCCCAAAGAAACATAGGACCCATGGTTTCCCTCATTTGCAATAGTTAGTATATGTAATGTATAAGTCAAGCAGAAAAGGTCAGATAAGGTGATGTTAGGAAAATGAACCCTAAGATATGTATTTAAATGTTTTTTTTTCTTTCATACATTTGTTTCTAACTCATTTATATGATTATTTCTTTGTTGCTTTGTATGTCCCTCCCCCACAGTATAACCCATGCTTTCACTGTATTTGATGTTGGTATAATTTGTGGAGGGGAAGGGGAAAAACAAGTCATTTAAATAAGGATACAGGTGGACCCATTGCAACAATGAGAAGTACAAGTTGTCATGTTGAAAACGAACTTTACAACTTTGATGGGGGGGGTGGGGGGGAGGATTCGATGGGGGGGAGGCTTGGAAGGGATGGGAAGGGGAAATAAAGGAGGAGGCTACAATGCTTGATAAGAAATGTACTCATTATCTTGCCCATGTAACTGTAACCCCTCTGTACAGTTTTTTCACAATAAAAAAATAAAAAATAAATGAAAATAAAAATGACTCAGAAGAAATTATAAGTGCAAATACAATCTTCCCAGAAGAAATCTCTCAGAGACTTTGAGAAATCTCTCATGATTTTGAAGAGGATAAAGTGGCTGAAGTTAGTATAAATTTAGAAGTATGACAATTCACAAAAATATAAAAAGATATTCATATATTTCATTATATAACTCAAAGCAGAAAGCAAATGTTGTTTAGATGATTTTTTAAAACACAGTCTTTCAGGAGCTGGGAAGGTGGCTCAATGGTAGAGTGTTTGTCTTGCATGCATGAGGCCCTGGGTTTGGTTCCTCAGCACTACAGAAGTAGAAAAAGATGAAGGCTCAAATGGTAGTGCTAGCCTTGAGCTGAGGGACAGCACCCAGACCCCAGAATTCATGCCCCATGACCAACAAAATAAAAATCAACAAAACAATGCTGGGTGCCGGTGGCTCGACTGTAATCCTAGCTATGCAGGAGGCTGAGTTCTGAGAATCACAGTTGAAAGCCAGTCCGGGCAGGAAAGTCCGTGAGACTTTATCTCTAATAAACCACTAGAAAACCAGAAGTGGTGCCATGGCTCAAGGTCTAGAGTGCCACCCTAGAGCTGAAGAGTGCAGGGACAGCACTCCGGCCCAGAGTTAAAGCCTCACGACTGACAAAAACAAAAAACACAAAAACAGTCTCTCACTTTTGTGGTCTCAACTCTGTAATACCGCCGCTTCCGACGAGGGCTAAGATTTTGGGTGTGGACATTTATCATCCCTCCTGATTCAGACTGTACTTGATGATTTATTTAATAAATATTTTGTTCTTAATTTTCTTCTTTGTAAACTCACATGCACCTATAAAAAATCTTTGGCCATCCCAGTAAGCTTCTCAAAGTACCTCCTGATGACGACTTATAAAAAGTTGTATTATATTACAAAAAGGGAAACAATGCAACAAATAAAGAAAACCAAAAGTTAAATATTAATGATTAATAAAATAAAAAACCAAACAATTACCAGTGTACTATTTTCTCATATTCCTGTGCATTTAAAACTGGCTAAGATTATGATGTTCAAAAAGAGGATTTTGTTTTGGTTTTTATTTTGGGTCCAGTCGTGGGCCTGAACTCTGAGCCTGGGCGCTGCCCCTCAGCTCTTCAGCTCAAGGCTAGCGCTCTACCACTTGAGCCACATCACCACTTCCGGCTTGTTGTTTGCTTATGGGTGCTGAGGAATCGAACCCAGGGCCTCAAGCATGCAAGGCAAGCGCTTTACCACTGAGCCACCTTCCCAGCCCCTCAAAAAGAGTTTTATAGGCTATGAGTAGTCTTTAAAATTACCACTAAGATTACTTTTTATGGCTCATCTCATCATTTATATATGGCTTATATCATCATTTGTTCCTCACTAACATGTTAAGTAAGGAAGCCCTAAAAATTTAAAGAAACTATATGGTTAACAAAGTCTTAACTCTTCACTCTGCTTCTTTACTCAAAGACTTTGCAATTTCTTATTGGTAATGTTTGTATAAACTCTGAAAGGTACATAATTAGTACCATATGTCTGCTACCATAAGCCTTAAATACTTTATAGAAAAGTTTATGACCAGCCAAACAGTCCTAATTTTGGCATATATATGCAAATTCCCAAAATTAAATACATTTAAAACTTAACAAACCTTAACACTTGCTGCAGTGTTCATTATGACAGGTGCCTTGTATAGAATAAATGAATTTCTCCTCTTATACATCTCTTGAACAACAAATATCTGGAATTATTTTGTTTTTGACATGCCAATCTTGACTTTATTCTTAAATGTGTGCTTATGTAAGAAATACATGGTTTTAACAGTTTGTTGTATTGCTAAAAAAGAAGAAGAAGAAGAAGAAGAAGAAGAAGAAGAAGAAGAAGAAGAAGAAGAAGAAGAAGAAGAAGAAGAAGAAGAAGAAGAAGAAGAAGAAGAAGAAGAAGAAATACATGGTTCTAAAATTTCACAAGAATTCTTTTGAACTTACTTTTTTTTTGAATTGTCTAGTTTAAGAAAATCAATTACACTTTATATATAAAAAATGTTCTGTGCTCAATTAGGCAGCAAATACGCTAAAATTGGAACAATACAGAGAAGATTAGCATGGCCCCTGAGCAAGGTTGACATGCAAATTAGTGAAATGTTCCATATTTTTGCAACAACAGATGCTGGAGAGTATGTGGCCACAGGGAACTCTACTGCATTCTTGGTGGGTATGTAAACTTGTTCAACCACTTTGGAAAGCAGTATGGAGGCTCTTCAAAAGACTCCATATAAAGCTTTCCTATGACCCAGCAATCCCACTTTTGGGCATTTACCCAAATGATCACAAACAAGACCATACTAAAACTACCAGCACAGCTATGTTTACTGCAGCATTATTTACAATAGCTGATATAGAGCCAACCCTGATGCCCCTCAGTAGATGAATGGATCAAGAAAATATGGGTGTACATACACAACAGAATTCTATGCCTCCATCAGAAAGAATGGTATCACCCAATTTGTTAGGAATTGGAAAGTCTTGGAAAAATTTTATTAAGTGAAGTAAGCCAAGTCCAAAGAAACATAGGTCCCGTGGTTTCCCTTATTTTCAATAACTAATATATGTCTGGGATAAGCAGAATAATTCAAAAGCTATGTGCATATGAGCAGATAAGATGATATTAAGGGAAATGAACCCAAAGACAGGGACACAAGTATGTTTTTTCTTTCTTGTTATTGTTTCTAATGTACTTATGATGTGCAATATGATTTTTTTTGTTTCTGTATATGTTCCTCCCGCACGCTATAACCCCTGTTTTCATTGTATTTGAAGTTGGTACACCTACATCCTGTGTATACGTTTCTCTAATTTGACGAGGAGAAGGGAAATACAAAATGGTTAAATAGGGATACAGGTTAACCCATTGTATCAATGAGATGCACAAGACACTCTGCTGAAAAATGAACTTTACAATTTAGGCAGGGGAAGGGGGAAGGGGAGCGTATTTGTGGAGGTGGGAGGGAAGGGATGGTGGGAAGAGGGAACAATGCTTGTTAGGAAATGTACTCATTATTTGCTCTCATAAATGAGACACCTCTGTACAGTTTTTTTATAATAAAAATCATATGAAAATGTTCTTATGTCGTGGTAGTGTAAAAATATCAGGGACAGAATAATGAAGGAATGTTGTAGACTGAGGTGAAGTCCATATGAAAATGTGCAAAACTGATAAAACGTAAAAGTATCAGAGCAGTATATTGTGTTTTACATCATTTAGGTTACATTGAAAAAATATGGAAGACCTAGAAGAATGAATTTTCTTTTTGATATCCTATCATAATTCCTTAGCAGGATGAACTCTTTCCTCATTGTTGTAAAGGCATCATCAGATGAGAGGAACTGAATTTTTTTGTTGGCTTCCTTACATTTATTTGTCAGTTTGAAATCTGAACTACTAGTTTATGTCTGAGACAAGAAGAAAAGGTCAGATAAGTTGATGCTAGGTGATATGAACCCCAAGATAAGTAGTCAAACGTTGTTTTTTCTTTCTTGCAATTGTATCTAACATATTTATAAGATCATTTCTTTGTTGCTTTGTATGTCCCTCCCCCATGGTATAATCCCTGCTTTCATTGTATTTGATGTTGGTATAATTTGTGGAGGGGAAGGGCAAAAACAAACTGTTTAAATAGTGATATAGGTGGACCCATTACAACAATGAGATGGACAAATTGTTATGTTGAAAAACGAACTTTACAACTTTGGCAGGATGGCGGGGGGCGGGGGGCAGTTGAGGGATGGGAAGAGGAAACAAAGGAGGTAGCAGCAATGCTTGATAAGAAATGTACTAATTGCCTTGCCAATGTAATTGTAACCCCTCTGTACAGTATTTTCACAATAAATTTTTTTTAAAAAAAGAACCTAAGGGAAATTAGACACACAGGCTTTGGAAAGTGTAAAGTCGGCTCCTGGATGGCAAGCAGACTCCACCCTCCTTGCAGCAAATTTTCTACCCAGTACTTGCGTTATCTAGGCATGCAGCAAATTTTCTACCCAGTACTTGCGTTATCTAGGCAACTGGCACACATGGAAGAGGTCACATCTGCATCTGCTGAGGTCACATCTGAATTTGATGTGGCCACAACTTTCTCCGCCCATACCTTAGATAAGGCCTAGCCCAGGCCCAGATGCCCTTTCTCTGCTCTTTTCTAGCTCTTTCTCAGCTCTTTCCTTCTCTTCTCTTTCCCAGGTCTCTTCTATTTCCTAGCTCTCTCTTTCCCACCTTTCCCAGGTGCTCTCTTTTCTAGCTATTTTCTCTCTTATTCCCAGCTCTTCAAGCTCTCTTTCCCAGTCCTTTCCCCACCACGCTGAGGACCAAGATGGCCTGGTGTCAGCCGGAATGATGAATAAACCTACCCCTTACCTGAACACCACGTACATACTGCTGTACTTCCTTAGCTACCTCTTTTTAAAATCCTAACAGAAAGTGACCATTTAGGATGAATGATATTTGATTTTACAATCAGAAAAATATTTTAAAAATTATATAGATATAAAATACTCCAAAAGATTTATTCTATGAATCTACCCCTTAGAACAAATGATAAGAAGGTGGTTAATGTATTTTAGGATAATATATATATATTCACATACCTATTTATGTTCACATAAATTTCACTTAAACAACAATCAAATGACTATATTTCTACCTTCTAGTTGGAATATACTTAAATCTCTAAAAATGACTATGATGCTGCTATAAAGAGCAATTTCCCAATTGTCCTCCATAGAGGGCATCCACAACGTATTTTGTGATAGGGCCAAAGCCTGAGTCAAGAAACTTCCCAATGGTGTCCAGTGGGTAAACTGTTTTGATTTGGTTTAAAGAAAACAAAAAAGAAACATTATTAATACCTTGCTCTTTTGTGAGGTGGAGACCATCTATGAGAGAGAGTTCCTACCTTGCTCTTCAAAACAGTTGTAATGAAAAAGGAAGGGACAAGACTGTGAACTTACGATGCACAGACTTGAGTGTCATGCACTGAGAGTCAAGGCGGCCCATTAGTCGAGAAACAAGGAGTTGCAAGTCTAACCCACAAGACACGGCAACATCAGGCAGGCCATAGGCAGTGACAGTGAATTTGTAGCCCTATTCATTATTACTGCTGTCAGAATGAAAGAGGACCATCTTAAACGTCACGTTCTAGAGACAAACAAAAGTCATGTGGTCAACAAGATGGAAGGAGGCAACAACTCAGCAGTGAAGTATGTTCTTTGTGACTCAAAAAAAATCTTAAAAGCAGTCTCCATTTCTACAAGTTCAAAATTATTAAGGGAGAAATGTACAGAGATGATACCAAAACACAAAACTCACAACTACAGGTAGAAAGCAGAATTAGTAGAAAACTGCTGTTCAGCTTTCTAAAACTCAAGTGACTATCTGCTCAACCAGTGATCACTGGCTCAGTTCTTTGTTCTCAACCAAGACCCTTGATAGGAGAGAGAAGTAAACAGTCTGAAGCAGGCTGCAGCCCAGATATTAAACAGATCTGTCAACTGGGCTCCTAGCTTTCACCATGGTTCAAGTCTTTCTCTTGGATCCACTGGCCCTTCTGAACTCAGAAATTAACAGCTCTTTAATTTACTCTGGACAACCCTGGGTATTAGCCAATTTCCTATGAAGAGCCAGATAGTTAAATTTTTAGCTTTTGTGGGCTACATAATCTCTACTGCAACTGTTCCTCTCTACAAGTAGAGTATCAAAGCAACTGTCAGAAATATGTGTGTGGTTACATTCTAGAAATGTGACTGTATTAAGGTTTGTACTTAGAGCTTTGAGTCTTTTTCAGCTATTTTGCTCATGGCTGTCATTCTACCATTCAAGCCATGTCTCCACTCTGGTTTTTTGCTGGTTGAGATGGGGCTCTCAGATTTGTCTACCTAGGCTAGCTTTAAATCTTATTCCTCAAATATCAACCTGTTGAGTAGCTAGGATTTTGAACAATATGAACATGAGCCACCAGAGCCTAGCTAGTCCTTTCCAAACACCATACCTTTATTGCTCTAAAATTGGAAAAAGGACAAGAATTGCTACAGACATACTTATTTACCTTGTTTGGGAAATATGACTTACCTTTGGCCACTTATAAGTACCAACTTTTGTGCCAAAGTGTGTCTTCCCACCTCTAGAGTCTGTAAATTCCAGATAATCATACCTGTGAAGGCATAATCTCTATTATATTCTTTCTCTTGTTTTTGATCCACTATTGCTTGGAAGAAAAAACGTGAGTCTTAGCACTTTTCGGTTTCACACATCTCATCAAATTCCACTTAAAAATAGGTTGCCCCTGGGCTAACAAAAACAGATACTTCATGGCAGTTTTTTCATATTTATGGGCAGATTTTTTGGTCCATGTATGTAGTACCACAGGCTGTTCCTGCTGCCAGGTCTCAACATCCAGCTAGGCAGACAAATGAGTAAGAGAAAATTCCAGATATTACTACACAACCAACTGTCACAATAGACTATCAGTGCTGTAGATCACAGGCTTTGACAGCCCTGATGAAATTTTACACAGGCTAATCTGATTTCCTGTCTATGCAGAGATCAATAGACATCTATCACTCAGCAGAAATGCATTAGGATTATACTTTAGGGACTCATGCTTTTATCTTTTAGCGGTGACAGAACTATTTTTAAAAATAAGTACTGGTATGAATTCCACTGGAGAAAAACACTGAATTAAAAGATTAAGAGCTCACATTTTTACTTAGGACCTTGGCATGTCTAAGACCACTCTTTTTTTCCTCTTAAATATAAAGAAAGTTTTCTTTTTAGCTCATGATTCTAATCCTAGTTACCCAGGAGGATGAGATCTGAGGATTGCAGTTTGAAGTCAGCTTTGTCAGGAAAGTCTTATCTGTAATTAAAAGCCAGAAATTGCTCAAGTGGTAGAATGCTAGTCTTGAGAAAAAGGAGCTAAGGGATAGTGCCCAGAACCAGAATTCAACCCCCAATATTGGCAAAAAAAAAAAAAACCCGATTAGGATTGGATGCTTTGGCTCAAGTGGTAGAGCATTGGCTTTGAGCTGAAGAGCTCAGGAACAGTGCCCAGGCTCAGTTTAAGCCCGACAACCAACAAAAACATCAGGGTTGGAGGCATGGTTTAGTTGGTTGGTAGAGCACTACCCAATGAGCCAAAGCAACAGGTACTAAGTTTGAGTTCCAGTCTTACACCAAAAAACAAAATGAGAAATAAAAAAGATCTGCTAAATGTATATGCCCTTTCTACTACCATCAGGAAGTTATGAAACTCAAAAAGACTGTGAACAAATGTTATATAATAAAAATTAAGTATGGGAGATAATTCTTTTAAACACTAAACCTTCTTATTTTTCTTTCCATGTATATTTTCTCTTTTAGACTTCATTTTGTGTGTGTGTGTGCCTGTCATGGGGCTTGAACTCAGGGTCTTGGTGCTCTCCCTGAGCTTTTTCATTCAAGACTAGCACTCCACCACTTGAGCCACAGCTCAAGCCTACCCCTCCTCATCTGCCCCCCTCCACCAACTAGTTATTTGGAAATAAGAGTCTCACAGGCTTTCCTACCTACACTGGCTTCAAATTGAGATCCTCAGATCTCAACACCTGAGTAGTTAGTATTACATGTATGAGCTACAAGCACCTGGCTAGACAAATCTTTCAGACTTTATTTACATAGATTTTATGTAACTTAATATAACCTAAAATGATTAGATAAATTATACAGCTTTTCGGCCTCCTTTCTAGTGCTAATGACAAATCAAGATGATATTTACTATCCTTGTTGGCAAAAATACCAATAAAGCGTCTAGAGGCAACTTATTTGTATATATCTGTAGTCCAGTATGTTTTATATGGTAGAGTCATATCTCTCTGAAGAGAGGACACAATACAGGTTCAGGGCCAACTGAAGTTATCTTGCTCAGTCCTCCTTCAGGGTCATTGCAGAGCTTCTTCAACAGCTCTGTTAAGGTAGTGAACTCTCTCAAGAGAGTACATTGTGAAATGTCCAAAGAACAGAAGTCTAGGAGGAAGATGAGCTAAAGGAAGATGAAGGATGTACTCAGTATTCACTGCACATGCTGGTATTTCCACCAGCCCCCTCCCTGCTTATTGAAAATAGCCACTTCTCCTTACCAGTTGACGAGCTGCCATGGAAAACACTGAATTACACAATTTTTCTTTTTTTTGAGGGGGGGTCTGGTCGTGGGGTCTGAACTCTGGGCCTGGGCGCTGTCCCTCAGCTCTTCAGCTCAAGGCTAGCGCTCTACCACTTGAGCCACAGTGCCACTTCTGGCTTTTTTCTTTTTGCTTATGTGGTGCTGAGGAATCAAACCCAGGGCCTCATGCATGCAAGGCAAGTGCTCTACCACTGAGCCACCTTTTCAGCCCTACACAGTTTTTCTACTATGTTTTTTCCACTATACTGTGACAAAAGGGATTCTAAAATCACTCTCATGCTTACCAGAAACTGTCCCACATCTATCAAAACATAAAGTAGTTAATATTTTATATGGTAAGAACATCATTTACCACATTATTATCAAGTGCAAAGCTAGGGAAGGCTATAGAAGCTGACTACCAAAGCAGGGAGAGGGAACAGCAGATCACAAGACCATTAAGCATCATCCAAATGAACAATGTCAATTTAATTACCTCTGAAAGGGAAAAGCTGTGAAAACTGCAGTAGTTGGTACGAGTGACAGTTAAGTTTAAGGTGAGTTTTTGGGTTGCTTTTCAATGAAGTGGAGATATCACTCTAAGTTATATCTGATCCCAGCACTCAGAAGGCTGAGGAAGAACTGAGAATTCAAGTGCAGTCTGGGTAGACAGCAAGTTCAAGGCCAGTATGGGCTACACAGTGAAAACTTATCTAAAAAGAAGTGGTGCTGCCTGTAGTCCTAGCTACTTGGGAGGACTACAGTTTAAGGTCAGCCTAGACAAGAAGTTTGAGAGAACTCATCTTGAGCAACCTCATTTCAACCAATAAAAATCTGAACGTGTGATTATATAGTTGTAGTTCCAGATATTTGGGAAGTACAAATAGGAAATTTGCCATCCAAGCTGGCCCAGACATAAATGTAATACCCTATTACTCTATTTGGAAAATAAGTAAAAAGGGGGGTGTGGCTGATTCAGGAGTTCTGGATTGTAATGATTTTTCTGTCACTAGAGGGCAGTGTTGAGTTTCCTAATGCAGGAATTACCAGGGCAAAATTGTGAGATCCTATAGAGAGCTCATCAGAACTAGATCCTAATTTTGCCTCCACTAATTGCTCATTGCTGCTTTGCATCATTTTGAACTAAGTCTTTCTATGTAAAATGTGGTTCATATTTATACATAGTTACAGGCAACAACAACAACAAAAGACCTATGAAAGTCTCTTCAAATGGGAACCTAGATGGCCTTATTGAGTAGGGGATAATAAAGCAAGGTTTTGTTATTATCTAGGGAAATAGAGGGCAAGCATGGTTAACATTGAGATTGTGTAATATGAATTCGGCTTCCATCAATGTCTAAGTTTGATCTTTCATGATAAAGGCTGGCTTATGTTCCTCTTCCATATTACATGTTCCATGGTCATCATTCTCTCATCCTGACTGCTCAGGGATGTTTTCTTTGTTCCAAACCACATGAGAGTCAGTTCATTAACATGAACTCCTTACAATGACACAGATCTTGAATTTTTCTACCTTTCTATCATCAATATCTAATTCTAAAATAGAATGAGTATGTGGTGTTTTGCTTGTTTTTGTTATTTAGTTTAGGCTGGACACCAGTGGCTCACACCTGTAATCCTAGCTACTCAGGAGGCTGAGATCTGAGAATCATAATTCAAAGCCAGCCAGGGCAGGAAAGTCCATGAGACTCTTATCTCCAATTAGCCATCAGAAAAGCCAGAAATGACTTTGCTTTTGCTGTGGTTCAAGTGGTGGATCATTAACTTTGAGTAAGAAAGCTTAAGGACAGAACCCAGGCCCTGAGTTCTAGCCATAGGATTGGCACACACACAAAACAGTGTTCAATGTTTTCAGAAGTGGTGAGGTGTGACTCAAAGTAGTAGAAAGCTAGCTAGTAGAAGCTCAGGGATAGCACCCAGTTCAACAACAAATATCACACATATATATTGAAGCCAGCTCAAGATTTTTGTCTTTAGCTTTATTAGTATATAACTGTCTCTTCTAGTGCATAGACAGTAAGATCTCTGCTTAGTGTCTTCAGCTTCACAGATGTTTTAGTCTGTGAACCCTGGGGCTTCCCACTGTGTGACATTCACATGCAGAGGGAAGGCCTCCCTTTCCTGCAGCTTCCTGTATGTTATGTTCCAGCAGCTTCTGTCACCTTCTTGCAGCTCAGGCAGGCTCTTCCCCCAACCCCCCCAACCCCTTGGACTCCACCCCCCTACTCCAGCCTTATCCTCTCAGGTCTCCTGCCTGGGACTGCCTGAATTATGTACAGTCAGAGTCCTGCAGATTAAGTGATGCCTTGGGTAGGATTATATCCAGAAAAGTTCCTTCTCCCATAGTCCAACTAATTCTCTCTTAAAAAATCATTTTGGCCATTTCTAAGGTCTTCATAAGTCCTTTATGGCTGAATGCTGATGGCTCACACCTATAATCCTAGCTACTCAGAAGGCTGAGGTCTAAGGATCTTGATTCAAAGCCAAATCAGGCAGGAAAGTCTATGAGACTTTTCTCTCCAGTTAACCACCAATAAGCTGGAAATAGAGCTCTGTGAGAGAACCAACTTTGATTGAAGAAAGTGAAAAAGTTAAGAGACAATGCCCAGTTTCAAGTCCAGGTATGGGAACAAAAATTAAAATCTTTTATCCTCTATTTGGCTCAGTGTTTAAATACTGTCTGTGGGAAGGGTAAATTTGTTAGAATCTTTATTATAAAGATTAGAACATCACTCAGTTGGTATTCCTAGGTTGTAAAATGAGCTGAACTAAACAGAAATAGTGGCTTAAAGATACCATGCCTCTTTAGATTTTATCTAAACCTTCTAGCACCTTTTTGTAAATTTGAAAAGATACGTAGAAAAATAATGTCAGTAGTCTATTTTCTTCAACTCAACTGATTGCAAGTGTTACTATTTCTACAAATTACCAGTACAACATTAAGATGCTTTTCATTATTTTTACATTAAACCTGCAGTACGGATAATGGATTTTCAGCAGCCTAATTTAGGTGCTAAATCTTCAACAGTTTAAAAGAAATAATGTACTATCAAAACCATAGTTAAGTTCAATAAAAATCTTTAGAATGGTTCTATTTTAGTTGGGCTTCAACACAGGGCCTAGGTATTGTCCCTTAGCTCTTTCACTCAAGGCTAATGTTCTACCACTTTGGACACACAGCTCTACTTCTGGTTTTCTGGTTAATTGGGGATAAGAGTTGTATGGACTTTCCTGTTCGGACTGGTTGTGAACCACAATCCTCAGATATAATCCTCCTGGGTAGCTAGGACTACTAATAGGCATGAGAAACTAGCTCCTGGCATGTTTAAAACTTTTAAGGTAAATCAACAGAAAATAAAATAAAATTCAGTCACATGTTAAATGTCCCCAGGTGCTTGTGACTATTGGCTACCGTATTGGACAAACTAGGCTTGGATGACAAGAAAGGATTTTTTTTTATTTTTATTTTTGCTAAGCAAAGGAGCTTTTCTAGAAGATTTGACGTATAATGTTACAGAAATTAAATCTAATATGCCTGTAATCACTTTTAGGAAATGCAAGAAATAAATTATGTCTTTAAATATTTTAATATCTATGGGGCAAAAAAAGTTCCCTATGTGGGAGGCTGAGTATGGGAGGATTGTGATTTGAGGACAACTTGGGCAGAAGCTGGATGTGGTGGCACACAGCTGATGATAGCTAAAAGTAGGCATATCTGTCTATGGATCATGCCAAGGTGGAAAGTGAGACCCAAGGCTTCACTGCAACCAGTCAGAAATCTGGGCAGGCAGGTTGGGTAGTACCATGCCAGTCTAGGAAATACAAAGCCCTGAGTTCAAACTCTATTATGGAAAAAACAAATATTCCCCCATTTTACAAAAATCTTTTGCTAACAGCAAAGCCAAATTAGTTTGCATAATGTACATCATTTGTGTGCAGAATATGTCAACAAATTACTGTTGTTTTAATAAAACACATGTTCCTCCTTCTATGAATTTGCCTTTTTGGGATTCACATTTAATAATATCCTGGCTATAAAAGCCCACTGTAAAAGTGTTCCTTTTGTAATTGTTGACTGAATAATTAGAATGATGATGTTGACTGTTTAAAAAATGAACTTTTGGTATTGTGGTTATAATTGCCTTCACTCCTGAGACAGAAGAGTGCTTGAATTGACTGAGGTGAAATTCCAGCTTGGTGAAATAACTCTCATAAATGGTGTTTGACTGTGGGAACTAACATGTAGTTACAATTCAAATTTAAATAGATAAAATGTTTTCTTTTTCCAATTTGAAAAAGGACCATAGGGGTACTATCTGTTCCTGAATCAAAATAGGAAACCCAAGGAGGACTTTCTGCTTTCTACCACTCAGGATGTGTGGGAGGAATTCTTAGTAACTATAGCAGAGGAGGGGATCATGACTGGGAAGATTTTTTTTAAGAGGGGAATCTGTGCATGTGTAAGATTGGCATCCCATAATGTAAGTATGAATGAGATGCGACCTGTGTGCATGAGGCCCTAGTAGGACTTTATTGCCCAAAGGTCAAGCTAAAGGCACAAGAGGTTCCACTACACACATACCTCAATTTCCATTAGAACTGGCCTAGAATTGTAACCACTCCCTGACCACAAAGGAAGTGGCATGGGAGGTACTGGGAAAGAGGAAGAGCTCAAGGTGTTTAGGCAGCCATGACTAGGAGAGGGGTGTTGACCTGTGCATTCTTTCTCCTCCTCGTCCTCGTCCTCGTCCTCGTCCTCGTCCTCGTCCTCGTCCTCGTCCTCGTCCTCGTCCTCGTCCTCGTCCTCGTCCTCGTCCTCGTCCTCGTCCTCGTCCTCGTCCTCCTCCTCCTCCTCCTCCTCCTCCTCCTCCTCCTCCTCCTCCTCCTCCTCCTCCTCCTCCTCCTCCTCTTCTTCTTCTTCTTTTTCTTCTTCTTCTTCTTCTTCTTCTTCTTCTTCTTCTTCTTCTTCTTCTTCTTCTTCTTCTTCTTCTTCTTCTTCTTCTTCTTCTTCTTCTTCTTTCTTTTTCTTCTTCTTCTTCTCTCCTTTCCCCCTTCCCTTCCCTGAAAGTATTCCAGCCACCCCATATTTGGGAAGTAAGTCTAAATTTATTGATAATGCTAAGTTTTGTGTCTGTATATGCTTTGTAAAATAAAACAAAAAAAGTCTTATGCATTGCTTGTCAAAAGATGTGTTTTTTCTCTTTGAAAGACTTAACTCTGAGCTGTCTCAGGACAGCACAATTTCAGACGTCTACACTCCTGTGCATCTGTTGGTCTGCAGAGGTGACAATAAAGACTCCTATAATTTGGCTTATTAATTGTGGCATCTTTTGTTTTGTTACTGATTGGGTTACAACACTCAGAGCTCAGCCTCCTAAGTAGCTATGATTACAGGTGGGAGCTACTGCCTTTCTGTTCACATGAAATAAGCATGCAACTGTTTCAAGTCAAGTACACTGATGGGAGAGATTGGGAGAAAAAATCTGGGGTTTACAGGGTGGCTATCAGATGAATGATTCTAAATCACAGAGTGGAGACTGATTTATATGTAATCAATTTGGATTTGCTTCCCCATCTTTAAGTGTAAGAACCAGCCAGACAGTTCATGTCTCTACAACTATCTGAATTCAGTTCTGAGTCTCAATTTTTTAGTTGCCAAGTGTTGGGGTCTCCCTCTCCTTGTCTCAAGAGGTAACACTGATCAAAACATATTGTATTCACTTATTAAATGGAAGCTCCTATGTATAACTACCTAAAGATAATTCTTTAAAAAGAAAATTTTTTAAAAGAGGAAAAAACTTTAGCAATGTGACTTAAGTAGTTAAAAAGGAAAATTTAAAAGGCCATACAAGGTGGCCAAAGCAGGAACTTGTAACAGGATGTAACTAATATAACGAGATAGGACTTAATTAAAATAGCTTTTTATTTCAAAGGTTATACAAAGTTGTATGAGAGAAAGAAACCAAATTTTGACCAAAGATTGTAACTCGTTTTTTGTCCTAGGACTTGAACTCAGGGCCTGGGCATTGTCCCTTCCTCAAGACTAGCATTCTAGTACTTTGAACCACAAGTCAACTCCTGGTTTGGGGGTGGGTAATTGTACATAAAAGTCTCACAGACTTTCCTGCCAGGGCTGGTCTCAACCTATGATCAGATCTCAGCCTCCCGAATAGCCAGGATTACAGATGTGAAGTACCAGCACATAGCTTGAAGACTGTACTTCTTATACCCCTTTCCCCAGTTATGTATTCAAAGCTACTGATCCTGTCTATATCTCTGAAGAAGGGCTGAAGTGCTGTCTTCCCCCTTGTCTACAAGATAATAAATTTCCTTTCTCTCACCTTCACTGTGTGTCTTTATTTGTTTTATAAGGACAAGAGGCTGGAGCTGGTGTGTGGAATAGCTGGAAATTGGACCTAGGGTCTCCTATGCAGTAGCACACCAGCAATTCCTTCTACCATCAAGCTGTAACTTGAATGATATACCTGAGGGACAACCACATATGTCAAATGTCAGGTTTCTGAATGGAAGATTGTTTTGAATTTTCTTTTGCAGGTTTTGTTTGTGGAGATGGCTGTAGTGGCATGCATGACCAGTTAAATTTCCAAGAGGACAAATGGGTAAGAGTGAATGGGGGAGGGGGGACAAGGAAGAGATGTAGGTGCTGCACAATTGCGCCTGCAAAGCTCTGCCATGGTTGCAAACATTCAGGCTTGGCAGCCAGATAGGCTTGTACCCGTAGCTGACTGGGTATATCTGCTTCCCGTTCTTCTCACCTGAGTGCTACTGATTCCAGCTTTGACAGCTACACTCTACTCAACCTGAGGAGTAAGATGAATCTCTACTTATGGCACTCTGTGAAAGTTTGGAGAACCAGACCTCAGTTGTTTGGCACGGGACCACTGTCCATCCAGGCCTATGGATGGCACTGGCTATATCAGGCTCTAATTAGTCCACAGTTGTGTTCAGCCGAATGACCTCTGCCGGGAACACTCAGAATGCGGTTCTGAGTTATTGCAACATAGGAACATTTCACTGCTTTCCAGGCTTCTTAGGAAGAATTCCAGAAACTTGCAGCCGGCAGGCCTCTGGGTGTCTTGGGTGAACATCTCCTTGTAATTCCTCCATGGTTTCTTCTACCCCCGTGAAGTTTGGCAAGGGTACGTAGTTTGCATTGCTGCACAATTGCGCCTGCAGAGCTCTGCCATGGTTGCAAACATTCAGGCTTGGCAGCCAGATAGGCTTGTCCCTGTAAGACACTGCCAGCGGACTGGGTATATCTGCTTCCCATTCTTCTCACCTGAGTGCTACTTATTCCAGCTTTGACGGCTACACTCTACTCAACCTAAGGAGTAAGGTGAACCTCTACTTATGGCACTCTGTGAAAGTTTGGAGAACCAGACCTCAGTTGTTTGGCACGCGTCCACTGTCCATCCAGGCTTATGGACGGCACTGGCTATATCAGGCTCTAATTAGTCCACGGTTGTGTTCAGCCGAATGACCTCTGCCGGAAACACTCAGAATGAGGTTCTGAGTTATTGCAACAGAGGAGCGTTTCACTGCTTTCCAGGCTTTTCAGGAAGAATTGCAGAATCTTGCTGCCAGCAGGCCTCCGGATGTCCCGGGTGAACATCTCCTTGTAAATCCTCCGTGGCTTCTTCTCACTGGATTCTATTTTATGGGAATAGTTTGCAAGATACATAGAAGCCACATCTTGAGAGGTCAAATTGGGAATCTTTTTTTTTTCTTTTGGTCAGGTGTGGGGCTTGAACTCTGGACCTGACCACTGTCCCTCAGCACTTCAGCTTAAGATGAGTGCTCTACCACTTGAGCCACAGTGACAGTGTCATGGAATTTCCTGCCTGGGCTAGCTTTGAACTGTGATCCTCAGATCTCTATCTCCTTAGTAGCTAGGATTATAGGTGTGAGCCACCAGCGATTGGCTGGGAGTTTTAGTAAAATGTCGGTGACTACAGGTAGACTCCTGTCCCAAAGACCTGCAGCCCAGAACAGAGCTTGCACAAAGCTTTTAAAGGCAAAAACCATGTTGTGGGTGGGGACAAAGCTCACCACAAGCTAACCATATAGGATAACAATCAGGGGTGAGCATTCTCTACAGCAAAACTTTCCTGGGACTAAACAGGATGACATGTATGAAATCCAAAAAATGTCCTGTCTCACCTCTAGGCTTTTCAAGAAGGTTCCCGTAACAAGTTCTCTTTTGGTTGTTGTTGTTGTCAGTCATGGGTGCTGTCCCTTGAGCTTTTTTGCTCAAGGGTAGCACTCGACCTCTTTTGTTTTTTTTTGGTCGGGTCATGTGGCCTGAACTCTGGGCCTGGGCGCTGTCCCTCAGCTCTTCAGCTCAAGGCTAGTGCTCTACCACTTGAGCCACAGCGCCACTTCTGGCTTTTTTCTTTTTGCTTATGTGGTGCTGAGGAATCGAATCCAGGGCCTCATGCATGCAAGGCAAGTGCTCTACCACTGAGCCACCTTCCCTGTCCCCACTCTACCTCTTTGATTCAGTTTTTCTGATTGTTAATTCGAGGTTATAAATCTCACAGACTTGGGGGCTGGGAAAGTGGCTCAGTGGTAGAGCGCTTGCCTTGCATGCATGAAGCCCTGGGTTTGATTCCTCAGCACCACATAAGCAAAAAGAAAAAAGCCTGAAGTGTCGCTGTGGCTCAAGTGGTAGAGCATTAGCCTTGAGCTGAAGAGCTGAGGGACAGCGCCCAGGCCCAGAGTTCAGGCCCCACAACCGGACCCCCCAAAAAAAAAGTCTCACAGACTTTCCTGTCCAGTCTGGCTTTGAACCACAGTCCCCAGATCTCAGCCTCTTGAGTAGCTCCATGTACAGGTGTGAGTCACCAGTGCCCAGCTTGTATATAACTCTTGAGTGTGTTTTGTCATCTGCTTGTCACTGTATGCTCAGATAAGCCATCAAAATTGAGAACAATAGCATTAGGTGTGCTCAGAAAAAGAGCCTGTTCTCCTGTGAGTGATTTCATGACTTTCCCCAGGGGTGGCCAGACCTGTACTCAGTCCACAGAGACACCATGGCCTTCTTCTGATGGACTCTAAAGCATGAAGGGGGAGCCCCATCACCAGCTGCACTTTGTGGACATTATTACCCATGTGTCCAGAGTCACATAGGATACCCTGCTCCATGGGAAAGAAAGGGAGGGAAACTCCAACACTTGGCAACTAGAAAATTGAGACTCAGAACTGCATTTCGTTGGATATAGAGCAATGAACTGCTTGGCTATTTCTTACACTTAGAGATGGGAACAAAATCCATATTGATTACACTCAAACTAGTTTCTACTCTGTAGTTCAGAATCATTCATCTGATAGCCACACTGCAAGCCCCCAGATTTCTTCTCCCAATTCTCCCTTCAGAGGCCTTGATTGGAAACAGTTCCGTGCATATTTGATGTGAACAGAAAGGCAGTGGCTCCCACCTGTAATCCTAGCTACTCAGTAGGCTGAGGTCTAAGTATACTGGTTTGAAGCCAGCCCAGATAGAAAAGTCTATGGGATTCTTATCTCCAACTTTTGAGCAAAAAGCTAAAAATAGAGTTTACTCAAGTGGTAAAATGCTAGCCTTGGGGCAAAAATCTAAGGGACAGCCAGCCCTTGGAGTTTAGTCCCTGTACTAGAATAAAAAGAAAAGGAAGGAAGGACAGGGAGGAAGGAAGGAAGTAAAGAAGAGGGAGGAAGAAGGAAAAAGAAAAAGGGAGGGAGAAAAGAAGAGGGGGTTAGAGGGAGAGAAGGAGGGAAGGAAACCTAGTCTCATATGTATCACTATGGTTCTATCTCTAGCCAAGTAATTGCTTCGTTCAGAGACCTGGAGGAAGTTAATACTCTTTAAAGGTCCTGGGAATGTAAACTCTTTCACCTTTACAAATGCATTTCCATTCTGCTGAAGAGAAAGGGTCTGTGCAGGAGCTCTGGGGTAGATGGAATGGATGCAGTCCTTCTCTGCAAACATCATTTCTACTTTGAGGTTCACTGGAGACCTCAGTAATTACAGCCATTTAAAGTGAGTTGGCAAAGAGGGAAATCCAATAACACAACTGCCATGAGAAATTAATCTACATGTTAATACTTTCACATCCCAGACTCCTCTGGGCCCAGGGTTTGAAAGAACTGTAGCCGACTGCAATGTTAGCAGAGGGAATTGCTAGTCAAGGGCACCCTGAGAAGAGATGAAGATCTTGTTCCTGATAGGATGGAATTCAATTAGAAACTGGTCACACCCCACCCAAGTTTTTCAAAGCAAACCAGTCTATGGCCTTTCCCTGATGCCTATGCCCAACGTCCAACAGAGACAGACATGTGGCATTTTCTGTTTCTTTTTGGAGTCCAAGGTTGGGAAAAGCATCAGATAGGACAATGGGAGAACTGAGCGTCCACATCAGGATACCCATTATATATATATATATATATATATATATATATATATATATATATATATATATATATACCAAAAACTAATGGACAACAAATCAAAAGAGCTGCTTTTGCTAGTACTCTGCTGCTGCTTCTGTTCTGTTCTGTTCTGTTGCTCTAGCTACTGAGCCAGTATGGTGGAGTGGGGATTTTGCTGATTGACTGTCTCCCTTTTCATGGACCCTGTTGATTGGTTGTCTCTCCTACAGACCATGGTTGGAAACTTCCATGCATGGGGAATATCTTGGGAGCATCTTCCACTTAGTCCATTTCTTGCTCTTGGTGCACCTGGTCATTTTCTCCTGGCTATTGTGATTTCTCTGTCCACCATGTTTCCTTAAATGGGGTCTCCACACTGACTTCCATCTGACAGCTATAGAAACACATGTTCCTCAATTGGGAATGTCTTCCTAAGTCTACCTGTCCATCAGTGGGAACCAGTGAACTGGTTAGCTCTGTGAGTGAGTCGAAGGCATCTGTACTCAAATACTCATGGCAATGAGAGGAGTTGTTACCATTTGGGAGTGAATTTCATACATGCAATTGCAAAACCCTGTATTCCCTAACTTCAAGAAACATGTTTAAGCATGATTGCAAATGAGAAACAGTTGTAATGAAAATCAAATTCAAGAACATATGTTGCTTTTTTACTTAAATGTTATTTTATTTAAAGATAAAAGTGAAGCAGGTGTTAGTACAATGTCAAGGACACTGAAGACACAGTTCTTCAAAAAATAGCCATCTCATTCCTGTCATCCTAGCTAAACAAGAGGCTGAGATCTAAGGATCATGGTTCAAAACCAGCTACAGCAGGGAAATCTATAATGTTCCTATCTCCAATCAACCAGGAAAGAGCTGGAAGTGATTCAAGTGACAGAGTACTAGCCTTGAATAAAAAATGCTAAGAGATAGCACCCGGCCCTGAGTTCAAATCTTAGTACCAGCAAAAAAGAAAAGAATAGAAATGGAGAGAGGGATTGGAGAAAGGAGAAGGAGAGTGGGGAAGGAGGAAGGGAGAAAAAAAAAGAGAGGAGCTTTGTTGTGTTTGAGTGATATGTACCTAAAATGACACATGATAGGAAAGTAGCCCTGAGAAAGGAAGGGAAGGAAAGGGGAGGGGTGTAATAAAGAGTTTTGTGGGACTGGGAAAGTGACTCAGTGTAAGAGTTCTTGCCTTGCATGCATGAAAACCTGAGTTCTATTCCCCAGCACCACTTAAGCAAAAAGAAAAAGCCGGAAGTGGCACTGTGGCTGAAGTGTTAGAGTGCTAGCCTTGGGCTGAAGAGCTGAGGGACAGCACCCAGGCACAGAGTTCAGGCCCCACGACCAGACCAAAAAAAAAAAAAGAGTTTTGCTGTATTTGAGCCATGTAAATGACCTAATAATGACCTGGTCAAGGGCCCTTGAAATGGGACAGGAAAAGCAAATGCTTTGTTCTCTGCAGTAGTTTCAGAGCTGATAAGCAGCTAGCTGGACCCATAGCTATTCTATGAGGTCATAAAAGGACTATAGGCCAGGTGTTTGGTGGCTCATGCCTGTAATCCTACCTACTCTGAAGGCTGAGATCTAAGGATCAAAGCCAGCTTGCACAGGAAAGTCCTTAAGACTCTTATCTCCAATAAACTGCTCAGAAAAATCCAGGAGTTGTGCTGTGGCTCAAGTGGCAGAGCACTAGCCTTGAGCATAAAGAAGCTTAGGGACAGGCCCCAGGTCCTGAGTTCAAGCCCCGGGACTGGAAAAAATAAGACCATACACAGTGGCAACTTTTCTCAAAGGGGGGCAATAACATCCTAAACAACCTTGCCTGGGAACAGGGGATAGAATTGGGTGGGCCCAATTGTATGTTTCTAGAAAATTCTGACACATGATAAACTCAAAGTAAGAGCAATTGCTATTTCAAGAGGTAAATATGCAAGGTATCATAAACATCAAGAAATTCTCATAGAAGTTTTTTAACCTTAGACTTAAAGCTACAAGGCCAGTTCTAGCCACGTGAATATTGACAGCCTAGAACACTGACTTTTCTTACCTGCTGTTTCCTTCATAGCCAGAGAGGGCCAATTATGTCACCACCTTCAGCCCAGCAACAAACAATACCTGCTAGTGCTTTCACCCCACCAGTGGCCACCACTAGAGCTGCAGCAGATCCTTATCTTGCTGTGTTATTGCCTGGAGAACTCAAGGAATAAAATCCACAGACAGCAAGGAGTAAGTGTTAAAAGTATTCAATTTATGCATGTGAGAAGAGGAGAGAGAAAATGTTCTTGCTGGGTGAGAGGGGTCATGATAGGGGTTTGCCAACTAACTGGTTTAATCTATGGTGGGTTCTTTTCTTTTAATCTATATAGGTGTCATTTAACTTTTATGCTAATGAGATGCTTGGAAGGTGACTTGCTCATTGGTCACAACCCGTGATATTTTTAATTTGTCATTCCCTTTTAGCTATTAGGGCATGGAATTACCTAAAGACATTTAAGTCTATCCTAACTTCATTTTATCCAACCTATCTGGGTCAAAGGGAAGTTAGAATGCTTGGGAAGTTTTCTCAAATCATCCACTATCTCTCTGTCTCTGTCTCTGTCTCTCTCTCTCTCTGTACCTCTCTCTCTGTCTCCCTCCCTCTCTCTCTCTCTCTCTCTCTCTCTCTCTCTCTCTCTCTCTCTCTCTCTCTCTCTCTCTCTCTCTCTCTCTCTCTCTCTCTCTCTCTCTCTCTCTCTCTCTCTCTCTCTCTCCTTTATATTTATTTATTATTTTGTTGGTTGTGGGGCCTAACTCTGGGCCTGGGTGCTATCTCTCAGCTCTACAGCTCAAGAGTAGCACCCTACCACATGAGCCACAGCACCACTTCTGGCCTTTTCTGCTTATGGGTGTTGAGGAATCAAACCCAGGGTCTCATTCATGCAAGGCAAGCACTCTACCACTAAGCCACCTTCCCAGCCCTATTTTTCTATGTTTTAAGAGAAATCTTGCAGGCTTATTCCTGATTTCTTCTGCCTGACTAATCTACCTATTCCAAGATATCACTTTCATTCTTTCTTTTTCTTTTTCTTTTTTGTCAGTCCTGGGGCTTGAACTCAGGGCCTCAGGGTTGTCCTTGAGCTCTTTTGTTCAATATGAGTGCTCTACCACTTAGAGCGACAGTGCCACTTCCAGTTTTCTGGTGGTTAAATGGACATAAGTGTCTCACAGAACTGAGCTGGCTTGGAGCATTGATCCTTAGATCTCAATTTCCTGAGTAGCTATGATTACAGGTGTACCAGCTCCCAATACTACAGTTCTTTACATCCACAGCACTTGTGTGAATGTAACATACTACATACAGTATAGTCTATGTGCTTTCTATTCCTGGGCGTAAGGCCTGCTAATGGATTCACTACCTGTGGAAATGACCTACGGTAGACTTTTTTGATTGAATGTTAGGCCCATTTCTCACAAATCCATTTTCTTCCCTTCTTTTTTCAAATATGTAAGCAGCACCAAGTTTTTATTTTCTCACATGTTGCTCATCCAGTACGGGCCTTGTAGTTGCCTCCTCTAGTCACCTTCTCCTTTCCCCAGTACATCTGAACATCACCCCTGAAAGCTATAAGGGCTGGAAGGAGCAGCTGGCTCCTCCTTTATATTTGAGCTTAAGTGAATAAGAATGATCCCATCTCTGATCAGTCAATTCCAGGCGAGGCCTAATGTGGAAGAAAGAGCCTTCCTCCTGGATTTATTTATTTATCTATCTTTAAGAGGTTTCAATTCAACACATCAGTTTAGAAGCGCAGGGCATCTTTTTTTAAAAAAAAATGGTTTTTGGGTTTGAACTCAGAGCCTAGTTGCTGTCCCTGAGCTTCTTTACTCAAGGCTAGCCCTCTGCCACTTTGAGCTACAGCTCCCCTGCTGGTTTTCTTGTAGTTATTTGGAGATAAACTCATGGAATTTCCTGCTCAGGTCAGTTTGGAACCTTTATTCTCAAATCTCAGCCTCCTGAGTAGCTAGGATTATGGGCAAAAGTCACCAGCTATCAGCTGTACATTGCAGCTTGATCCACGCCATTCCTTCCATCATTCTTCCCATCTCTCCCAACCCCACCCAAGTTACCTACTTCCATTTTTACATATGTACATTGAATATGATGATTGCATTCTCCCACCCTTCCTCTCTCCATCCGTCCACATCATACCACCTCATCCACCTACCCCCCACCTCAATTTCTAGCTTCCTGTTATCCATTTTGTTAGACTATTAGTTTTTCAAAGAATTCTCTCCTGCATATACCACGTTATTTCCGTTAATGATATACCATATAATTTAGTTAATACATTTGTAGTATGTATCTATGTATGTGTGTGTGTGCGTGTGTGTATATATGCACATGACCCACTGTGTGCTTACATATATTTATAAATGAGGTCTCTCTTCCATCTATGAGAAACAACATGTGAGCTTTTGTCTTTCTGGACCTGAGTTACTACCTTTAACATAATTTTTTAGCCTGACACAGCTGGCTTACACCTGTAATCCTAGCTACTTAGGAGGCTGAGAGCTGAGGATCATGGCCCAAAGCCAGCATAGGCAGGAGGGTCCATGAGACTCTTATCCCCAATAAACGACCAGAAAACTGGAAGTGTCACTATGGCACAAAGGCTAGCCTTGAGCAGAAAAAGCTCAGGGTCAGCATTCAGACCCCAAGTTCAAGCCCTCCATCCAACAGAAACAAAACCAACTATAATTTTCCCCAGGCCCATTCATTTCTAGGCAGCTTCCTTTTCTCCCTGTATAGGCATTTGCAATTGCTGGCTACAGAAAAAGCTATTTTAACTCAAAAAAAGTCTGGTACCTCACAGGGCTAAGGGGAGTGGTGAAATGATATAGACAGATCCTTGATGATATTATTAAAATGCAGAATCCTGCTAGCCTTGAAATTCATTTAAATGCTATACTTACCAGTTCTATGATCCTATAAATCCCCTTTATTGTTTAAATCAATTTGAACTGTACTTTTTTCTTATTTCTAGCTCTAATGCACCCCAAATGCTATTGACCATTCCATTAAGGATAGCAATTTGACATGTTCAAAAGTCTTAAAAGTGTGTATTACCCTCCAAGCCAGTACTTCCTCGTCTCAGAATTTATCCTAGGTAAACAGTTGAGTGGCTATGAAGATATTTACATACTTAAGCCCATACATAATGTTTCTCAGAACAGCTAAATACTGAAAGTGATTTAAATGTAAATATAAAGACACTGCCAAACACTGTCCAGCTCATGGATTATGATAAACGAAATAATTAAACATAGTTGACAGTGAAAGCTAGACCTCACTGATTAACTGGTTTTGATAATCTACTCTTATTTAATCTACTCTTATTTAAAAGCCATAAAAGAAATGCAAATCAAAACAACATTGAGATATCACCTCACCCCCATTAGAACGGCAAAAATCAAGAACTCTAACAACAACAGATGCTGGAGGGGATGTGGACAGAAAGGAACCTTACTTCATTGTTCGTGGGAATGTAAACTTGTTCAACCACTTTGGAAAGCAGTATGGAGGTTCCTCAAAAGACTTCACATAGATCTCCCCTATGATCCAGCAATCCCACTTTTGGGCATTTACCCAAATGTTTACAAACAAGACCACACTAAAGCTACCAGCACAACTATGTTTATTGCAGCATTATTTACCATAGCTAAGATATGGAACCAACCCAGATGCCCCTCAGTAGATGAATGGATCAAGAAAATGTGGTATATATACACAATGGAATTCTATGCCTCCATCAGAAAGAATGACATTTCCCCATTTGTTAGGAATTGGAAAGGCTTGGAAAAAATTATATTAAGTGAAGTAAGCCAGGCCCAAAGAAACATAGGTCCCATGGTTTCCCTTATTTGCAATATCTAGTATAGGTATGAGTCAAGCGGAAAAGGTCAGATAATGTGATGTTAGGAAAACGAACCTTTAAATGTGTATTTTAATGTTTTCGTTTCTTTCATGCATGTGTTTCTAACGCATTTATAAGATTATTTCTTTGTTGCTTTGTATGTCCCTCCCCCACAGTGTAACCCCCGCTTTCACTATATTTGATGTCAGTATAACATGTGGAGGAGATGGGGACAAACAAGTCGTTTAAGGATTCAGGTGGACCTGTTGCAACAATGAGAAGTACAAAATGTCATGTCAAAACCAGCTTTACAATGTCGGTGTGTGTGGGGGAGGGGGGTATGATTGGGTGGGGGGGAGGGGGGAGGCTGGGAAGGGAGGTGAAGGGTAAACAAAGGAGGAGTCTGCAATGCTTGGTAAGAAATATATGCATTATCCTGCCCATGTAATTGTAACCCCTCTGTACAGTATGTTCTCAAATAAAATAAAATAAAATAAAATAAAATAAAAATATAGAACAACAATGATGTATTAAAAATAACTTTTAAGTATCAAAGTCATTACTTCAGAGCTTCTCATCCCTGTCTATATATTAATTATCTAGGAAAACCATTTAAAATTGGGCTGTCTGGTGATATGCATTTGAGTGGTTCAAGTGTACAGTGAAACGTAAAAATTATTATTTTTTTAACCAGTAACTGGGCTTGAATTTGCTGCTTATGGCTAGGTGCACTACTGTATGAACCATTTCTCCAGCCTTGCTTTTTGTTGGTTATTTTGGTGATGGGTTTTTGCAGACATTTTTGCCCAGTCAGGCCTCAAACTACAATCCTCTAAGTCTTAGTCTCTTGAATAGCTAGGATTTCAGACACAAGCCATTAGTGCCCACCTTACTACTTCTTTAATCCTCAGTTTTGCAGATTGACAATTCTTCTAAATATTACTAGTGTCACCTGCCTTGTGTTGATGATCAGATCTCAGATAACTTGTTAGTGGCTTGTGATACAGAAGGGTCTAGACTGTATGCAGAGAAATTTGATTTTAAAAGCCATCATGTTGACAGTAACATTGAATTGTCTTTTAGTGCATGAGGATCAACATGAGAGGAATTCTGGAGCAAAGAAAAAAGACTGAAGCCAGGTACCAGTGGTTCATCCCTGTAATCTTAGCTACTCAGGAGGCTGAGATTTGAAGATTGCAGTTCAAAACAGAAAAGTCAGAAAAGTTCAGAGCAGAAAAGTCCATGAGACTCTGATTTCCAATAAACTACTCAGAAATTGCCAGAAATGGTTCTGTAGCTCAAGAGGTAGAGCACTACCTTTCATCAGAAATGGCTTTATTTATTCAAGGATGTGGGCTGAATGTTGAGCTAGCCAGCAAGAATTAGATTGGCTCCAGAAGGAAAGTAAGGTAGTTCAGAACCATGAAAGGTAGGAGGATCAACTAGCTTTTAGGTACAGCTACATTTAGAACTCATGTTTCTTACTGGTCATCATATGGAAAATTCTAGAAAGTGTCAGACAGAAGATGGTGTTCTGTCTTTGTGTAAAACCCTGAAGAGCCTCAGAAGGAGATGGAATACTATAGTGTGTGTGTATGTGCGCGCGCGCGTGCACGCATGTGCACACGTGCGCATATATGAACAGACCTAGGGTTTGAACTCTGGGTCTGGATGCAGCGTCTGAGCTTTTTTTTCTTTTCTTTTCTTTTTATTTATTTATTTTTTTGCTCAAGACTAGCACTCTACCACTTGAGCCACAGCTCCATTTCTGCCTTTTTTTCTTGGTAGTTATTTGGAGATGAGAATCTCAGAGGCTTTCCTGCTTGGGCTGACTTTGAACCACAATCCTACCACTACTCAGCCTCCTGAGTAGCTTGGGTGACAGTTGTGAGCCGCTGGCAGCTGGCAAAGGATTGTTTTGAATAGTCTAGAACTTTGGTTGGGAGAGGGGAAATGGTGGTAATTATTGGCTGCAAATACGTGGAGAACTAAGATATGAAAATAGAATAGATACTTTTATGTGCAGCAGAGAAGATAAAACCAGAACCAGTGCAAAACTGGGAACTGGTGACTCACACCTATAATCCCAGCTACTCAGTAGGCTGATATCTGAAGAGAGTGGTTTGTAGACAGCCCAGGTAGGAAAGTCTGTGAGACTCATCTCCAATTAACCAACAAAAAGCTAGAAGTAGTGCTGTGGCTCAAGTGGTTGAGCACCAACATTGAGAAAAAAATTTAAAAAATCAAAAGCTAGGGGACAGTGTCCAGGCCCTGAGTTCTAGCATAATTCCAGTATGCATGTGCATGTGCTGTGTGTGTGTGTGTGTGTGTGTGTGTGTGTGTGTGTGTGTGTGTGTGTGTGTGTGTGGTGTGCTGTGCGCGTGCGTGCACACACACATGCATATAGACACAATTTTTTAAAAAAGATCAATGCACAATTAAAGAAAAAAAGATCAAGAAACAGCTTTTAGCTTAATTTAGGTTGGTCCCAAATAGAATGCATACACTTGTATAGAAGGAGGTTGTCCAGTCCTGGGAATGTTCATGTTATTCTGTTTCATAGGCTAGAATGCTTTCTAAATGGATTATCTAATTTGATCTCCCTAGGGGGGAAAATACATTTAGTCCCATTTCGTGGATGAGTGTCCAGACCTCAGGAATCCTACCTTCTCTGCCCAAAACAAAACAGTGGTGTGTGGGTCACAGTCACACACACACTCCTTTTCCAGGTTTTTATTCATCTTGTTGCTACAGAGATGGGGGATAGGTAGATTCCAGTTTCTTTCTGAGTTTTCTCTTTTCTGAGAGTCCAGGGTATAGCATCTCTGCTTTTCACTTCCAGCGTCTACACATGTAGTGCAGTGACTGACCGCCTGCTTCCTGCTGAGTCTTAGGTGGCTAATCTAAGTTTTTGAAAGGCCAATTATACAGTGTGTATACCTGGAAAATTTCAACTTTGTATTTCCTTCCAGTCTACTAGAATCTTCTCTTTCTCCTCCTCCTCCTCTTCCTCCTTTTGTACCAATCCTGGGGCTTAAACTTAGGGCCATGGTGCTGTTCTCGAGCTTTTTGGGGCAAGGCTAGTCCTCTAAAACTTGAGCTGCACTTCTGACTTTTTTATTTAGTCGTTTATTGGAGATAAGAGTCTCATAGGCTTTCCTGTTCAGGCTGGTTTTGAACCTTGATCCTTAGATCTTAGCTCCTAAGTAGGTAGGATTATAAGAGTGAGCCACTGGTGCCTGGTTTTATTATTCTCTTTATACACAGTTGTAGTCTGTCTCTCAAGGTGCAGCTCAAATCTCATCACCCCCTAGAGCCTTCTTAGGGAATGAAATTTGGGACTTCTTTGAGCACCTGTAGTATGTATCCTGTGTCCTGTTTGTCTCAAGTCATGGAAATTCTGCTCTCCATGCTTCACATATGCCAGCCATAGCTTCTTGCTTGTGCTGTGGAATCCTCTATGGTGTATTTTCTTCTCCTTTTCTGGGGAACTGCACACCACCCACGGCAAAGCTGGAGTTGACCCAAAAATGATAAGCATCTACTTGATGATTTTTTGTTTATCTCCATGGGGTTTTGATCTTCTTATTAATAACATCTTACAATATGCCCCAAAACATTATAGAATTTCAACTCCAGCACTCAACCATCTAGTGTTTGACTTGTGGCTCTGCTACTTTCTACAAATGTAATCTTTATTTTTTGTCAGTCATGGGGTTTTAACTCAGGCTCTGGGTCATGTCCCTGAGCTTTTTTGCTCAAGGGTAGCACTCTACCACATTGAGTCACAGTTCCACTTCCTGTTTTCTTGGGGTATTCTCATGGGAGGTTGGCATAAGACAAAGAAGTGTACACTCTGGCTAGTTTCTTAGGACTGGGTCACCAGGACATTTCATTTTCCTTAAAAGATACTGGAGCCTCAGCAGTTTGCTTACTGAGAGGCTAGGATTACAGGCATGAGCCAGTGGCACCTAACAAGGACCCTCACCTAAGTGAGGCCCTATGAAATTAATAAATAAGGGTTCAGTAGCCATCTTGCAGGCCTGTGAAGTAATGTAGGTAGAGGAAAGGCTGCAACTTGAACTTGAATTCAAGGCCTTAGTGCTGTCCTTTTGATGCTCAGTGCTAGCACTCTACCCTTTGAGCCACAGGTCCAATTCTGTCCTTTTGCTGATTAATTGAAGATGAGTGGCTTTAGAGTTTACTGACTAGACTGGCTTCCAACTGTGATCCTCAGATCTCAGCCTCCTGATTAGCTAGGATTACAGGCATTTACTTTGGACAGACGCATACAAGCCTCTTCACAGAATTTTCACAGAATTGTAGAGACATACCTCATCTGTTTCTCTGTCACTTTTATACTACCATGTAGGACTTAGCCAGTCCCATAGTGTCCTCTTAGTTCAGAAAAGGAGAACCATAGAGTTGACTTCCTTCTCTCTTCCTATTGGTACAGATCCCTTCACCATAACTGGGAGGAAGATGAACAAGTAAACCAGTAAGTGGATGTTGGTACAAAAAGAAGTTCTGTTCCTGAAAACTGGGTATCTTTGAGGCTTCTGAACCAAAGTGCAAGTTTGTTTGCCTACCACTTATGAGGGTTGAGGCTTGGCACTTCAGTGAATGCCAAATAACACAGTTGTGAATGTGGTTGCAATTGTGGATTCTCGTGGATGACAGGGAAAGCAGTGTGCAGAAAATCAGATCCTGTGGGGAAACAACATTCTCACTGGCTATCACAGGGTGAGTTTTGGAGAATTGTCTTTCAGAAGCTCCTGGAAGTATGTTGTGATGATCATTCTGCTCCCAGGAGTCTCCTCCCTTTCTCAACATGCAAGTCTGCATATATGATGGACAGCCACAGCATGAGTCCTGGCAGAAAGGGGCTGTGGTAGAAGGCTCAGGATTGGGAGGTCAGGCTCTAACTTTCCTTGTCACCAAACTGCCCACAGCATCATTTGTTTCATCTTCACTCTGTGGATGGACTTGTACAATGATGACTTTTATGAGCGTAAGGACCATGACACCCTGAAAGAACTTACACAGTATGTCAAATTCAACTTGCTGTCTTCGGACTGGTCTTCCCCTTACATATTCTTCTTGACAAGCTGGAGGAGTGTGTGACCAGTGAGTCCAAGAAAAAGAGGAAGAAGTCCTTGTTTAGATGCCTCATAGCCTATGAATAGGGTTGGAGCCTGGGTGTCTAGGGATAGGCCTGAATGGCCAAGAGCCCCTAGTACTACCCGGCTTGGCAAAATGTTCTTTTATGGATATTCTCTGCCAGGTAATTTTTCTTTTTGAAAATACATGAACATAGCCACTCATCAGTGTTCAGTCCAAGTTCAAACTATAGAGATCCCCCATTAGATCCTCATGGAAGTTTAGTTGCACCTTACCTTCTAGATTCCACTCTAAAATCCTGTGCCTATTTCCATTCTCAGGTTAGCATTACTGTACAGCAGCTTCTCCTGAACTCCAGATAAGGAATCTATTAGTGATGTTGGTGTTGGTAACCAATGGAGATCAGGAGCCATCCCTGCACTCCAGAAAGCATGTGAACATAGAGGGGTTTATTCCATTGGTAGCAAAGCCCAAACAGGTTTTGAGTCCTGTGCATATTCCAGTGGTTCTGAACCCCACATGTGATGCAGGTGTACCTGCATGAACCAGCAAGGAAGAACATGATCCAGAATGACTTCCATTGACGTTTAGAATCCACCTAGATCTGCTCTAAACTAGTCAAATCAGCACTTGTTTTGTTGTGCAGGATAAAGTATTACCCATGGGGCTAATGGAAAATGCCCCCAGTCTATGTTCAGGAGAATCAATAAGTTCCCAGCCAGTGATATCTGGAAAAATCTGAGTTTCTACAAAATCATATAATGAGGTCCTAGAAAAGCTTTGAAGCCTGACTTAAATGTGACAAGCAAAGAAATTGGCCAGTTTGAGGCAATTTAATATCCTGGGTGGTATTTATTGTCATTTTGGGAGTAGAAATCAGACATTTATGGCCTACTAAAGTACTGTTCAATTGTGCTATAGGCTCTGAGTCCAGAGATTCAAATTTCTTTTTTTTAATTTATTGTGAAAATACTGTACAGAGGGGTTACAATTACATGGGCAAGATTTCTATAACCTATTAGCTCTCCATCATCTATACCTCCATTTCCAAGGAACACAAAGTTTTACAGGACTTCTACATTTCTTCTTCTGTTTCCACAACTGTTCCATTTATATAATTGTTGGTTTGTAAATCTGGTAGTAGAGCTGCATACTTATAATCAATCACAGCTTTTGGAAAGGCAAATCTGAATGCCATCCCAGGGCAAAAACTGAACACCTCATCTGAAAATAAACAAAACCAACTGCCTAGGGCAGGGGTCAAGTAATAGAATACCTCCCTAGTCAACTTAAACTTCTGAGCTCTATGCCAGGACAGCTTATTATTTTTTTCTCTCTCTCAGTGATTCCCAAATTGAGAACACAAAATTCCTTACATCATTGCATTTTTTTCCACAGTGTTTTTGTCCAGGATCAAAACCGTCTGAAGATAATTTCTCCTACATCAGAACAAATAATAAAAGTATTACACACCTCTAGCCTCTAGCTTCTTGGCTTCAGCATACCTGCTCACTCGGCTTAGTCTTCCAACTCTTCTAAAACTGCATCTTTCAAACTATTATTCCAGCCAGGTGCTTGTGGTTCACACCTGAAGTCGTAGATACCAGGATGAGATCTGAAGATTACAATTGAAAGCCAGCCTGGGCAGAAATAATCTGCTCTAACCATCCAAAAAAAAAGCTGGAAGTGGAGCTGTGGTTTTAGCACTAGAGTGCTTGTCTTGAGCAAAAAAGCTAATGGACGGCACACAGGCATTGAGTACAAGTCCTTGGCCAGAAGAAAACACAAAACCCCATTATTCATAAAAATATCCTTTTCTTGTTCAAACTGCTATAATTTTGTTTAAATTTTAATTTCAGGTTTTAGTCTTTTATTTTTGTATTATTTCCTTAGCTCCAGTTCTGTCTCAATTTTCCTAATTCAGTCTGTTTACCCTTGAGTCTGGATACGCATCGTCTGGACTAAATACACATTACCAACTTAGGTTATTAATTGTCAGGACTAGTTTAGTAATAGAAAATGGTTTTTGTTGCTGTTGTTGCTATGGTACTGGGATTAGAACTCAAGTCTTGGATGCTCACAAAATGCTCCCAACTCCATAATTGCAGAGGTCAGCATATATTGCTTTTCTTATAAAATTCTTCTTAGGTTTACAGTATTTTTTTTTACAATTTGGCTATGGCTCCATTTCCTGTTTTTTTAACTAATTAAGTGAATATGATGGAGTTATACAGGCTTTCCTGCCCTGGGTGACTGAATCCTAGCATCCTCAGAACTTAGATTACAGGTGAGTCTCCAGCATACATGAAATTGATTTTTTTTTTAATTGTATTTTATTTTATTTGAGAACATACTGTACAGAGGGGCTACAATTACATGGGCAGGATAATGCATACATTTCTTACCAAGCATTGCAGCCTCCTCCTTTGTTTACCCTTCACTTCCCTTCCCCGCCTCCCCCCTCCCCCCACCCAATTTTACCCCCCTCCCCCCACCCAATTATACCCCCCTCCCCCCCCACACCGAAATTGTAAAGCTGGTTTTGACATGACATTTTGTACTTCTCATTGTTGCAACAGGTCCACCTGAATCCTTAAACGACTTGTTTGTCCCCATCTCCTCCACATGTTATACTGACATCAAATATAGTGAAAGCGGGGGTTACACTGTGGGGGAGGGACATACAAAGCAACAAAGAAATAATCTTATAAATGCATTAGAAACACATGCATGAAAGAAACGAAAACATTAAAATACATATTTAAGGGTTCATTTTCCTAACCTCACATTATCTGGCCTTTTCCGCTTGACTCATACCTATACTAGATATTGCAAATAAGGGAAACCATGGGACCTATGCTTCTTTGGGCCTGGCTTACTTCACTTAATATAATTTTTTCCAAACCTTTCCATTTCCTAACAAATGGGGAAATGTCATTCTTTCTGATGGAGGCATAGAATTCCATTGTGTATATATACCACATTTTCTTGATCCATTCATCTACTGAGGGGCATCTGGGTTGGTTCCATATCTTAGCTATGGTAAATAATGCTGCAATAAACATAGTTGTGCTGGTAGCTTTAGTGTGGTCTTGTTTGTAAACATTTGGGTAAATGCCCAAAAGTGGGATTGCTGGATCATAGGGGAGATCTATGTGAAGTCTTTTGAGGAACCTCCATACTGCTTTCCAAAGTGGTTGAACAAGTTTACATTCCCACCAACAATGAAGTAAGGTTCCTTTCTGTCCACATCCCCTCCAGCATCTGTTGTTATTAGAGTTCTTGATTTTTGCTGTTCTAACTGGAGTGAGGTGATATCTCAATGTTGTTTTGATTTGCATTTCTTTTATGGCTAGGGATGTTGAACATTTCTTCATGTGTCTATTGGCCATTCTTCTTTCTTCTTCAGAGAAGCTTCTCTTTAAGTCTTTCGCCCACTTATTTATTGGGCAGTTGTTTCTTTGAGGATTTGTTGTTGGGTGGTTTAATTTTTTGAGTTCCAAGTATATTTTAGATATGAGACCCTTGTCCGTTGTATGGCTAGTAAAGATCTTCTCCCAATCGGTGGGCTTTCTATTGATCTTGCCAGCTATGTCATTTGCCCTGCAGAAGCTCTGCAATCTTATGCAATCCCATTTGTCCAACCTTTCTTTGATTTGTTGTGCTTCCGGGTCTCTATTCAGAAAATTTCGACCTGAGCCAAGGAGACCTAGGGTTTCTCCTATTCCATCCTGTAATGTTTTCAGAGTGTCTGCTTTGAGTTCAAGGTCTTTGATCCATTTGGAGTTGATTCTGGTGCAGGGTGATATATAAGGATCTAGCTTTAGTTTTCTACATGTAGTTAACCAATTTTGCCAGCACCATTTACTGAAGAGGCTGTCTTTCTTCCATTCTATTATTTTAGCTTCCTTATCGAAGATTAGATGGCTATAGGTCTGTAGGTTCATTTCTGGGTTTTCAATTCTATTCCATTGGTCCTGAGGTCTGTTCTTATGCCAATACCAAGCTGTTTTGATTACTATGGCTTTATAGTAGAGTTTGAAATTTGGTATTGATATTCCTCCAGCAGTGTTCTTTCCGTTGAGGAGCGTTTTTGCTATTCGGGGTCTTTTATTGTTCCATATGAATTTTTGGATTGCCTCCTCTATTTCCTTGAAGAATGAGGGTGGAATTTTGATAGGTATCACGTTGAATTTGTAGATAGCCTTGGGAAGTATTGCCATTTTCACGATGTTAATCTTGCCAATCCAGGAGCATGGGAGGTTTTGCCATTTTTTAAGTTCTGTGTTGATTTCCTTTTTCAAGATTTTAAAGTTTTCATCATAGAGGTCCTTCACTTCTTTGGTTAAGTTAATTCCTAGGTATTTTATTTTTTGTGGGGCTATTACAAATGGAGTTGCTTTCCTAATTTCAGCCACACTTTTCTCATTGTTGGCATATAGAAAAGCCATTGATTTTTGGGGGTTAATTTTATAACCTGCTACTTTGCCAAAGTTTTGAATCAGCTTGAGTAATTTGGGAGTGGAGTCTATGGGATTCTTTAAATACAAGATCATGTCATCTGCAAAGAGGGAGAGTTTTATTTCTTCTTTCCCTATTTGGATCCCCTTTATGTCTGCATCTTGTCTTATTGCTGTAGCTAGGCATTCTAATACTAGATTGAAGAGAAGTGGAGAGAGTGGGCATCCTTGTCTTGTTCCTGAGTTAAGAGGAAATGGCTTTAGTTTTTCACCATTGAGTATAATGCTGGCTGTAGGTTTGTCATATACAGCCTTTATTGTATTGAGGAATGTTCCATGGATTCCTAATTTTTCCAGAACCTTCATCATAAAGGGGTGTTGGATCTTGTCAAATGCTTTTTCTGCATCTATTGAGACAACCATGTGGTTCTTAGTCTTGCTCCTGTTGATGTGATGAATAATATTAATTGATTTGCGTATATTGAACCAGCTTTGCATCCCTGAAATGAATCCTGTTTGATCATGGTGTATGATTTTTTGGATGAATTGTTGAAGTCGATTGGCCAAAATTTTGTTGAGAAGTTTTGCATCAATGTTCATCAAAGAAATGGGTCTATAGTTTTCTTTCTTTGATGAGTCCCTGCCTGGTTTTGGGATGAGGGTTATGATGGCTTCATAGAATGTGTTTGGTAGTGAGCTTTCTCTTTCAATTTCATTGAAGAGTTGGAGGAGTATTGGTGTGAGCTCTGCTTTGAAGGCCTTGTAAAATTCCGCTGTAAAACCATCTGGTCCTGGACTTTTCTTAGCTGGGAGGTCTCTTATTGCTGTTTCTATTTAAATGCTTGATATGGGCCTGTTAAGCTGGTTTAACTCATCTTGGTTTAGTTTTGGCATGTCAATATTTGCTAGGAAAAGGTCCATTTCTGTCAAGTTCTCAAACTTATTAGCATAAAGTTTTGAGAAGTATTCCCTTATAATGTTCTGAATCTTGGTTGTTTCCGTGGTGATGTTTCCATTCTCATCTCTGAGTTTATTAATTTGGGTGTGCTCTCTCCTTTTTCTGATAAGGTTTGCTAAGGGTCTGTCAATTTTGTTAAGTTTTTCGAAGAACCAACTCTTTGTTTTCTTGATTCTTTCTATAGTTTTTTTGGATTCTAATTCATTTAATTCTGATTTAATTTTGATTATTTCTTTCCGTCTACTGGATTGGGGTTTATCTTGCTGCTCTTTTTCAAGGAGGTTTAGATGTGTCATTAAATTGTTAGTTTCCGATCTCTCCAATTTGTTGATGTAGGAGCTCAGAGCTATAAACTTGCCTCTGAGTACTGCCTTTGCTGTGTCCCAGAGGAGCTGGTAATTTGTGTGTTCATTTTTGTTGAATAGCATGAACATTTGAATTTCCTTTCTAATCTCTTCCATGACCCACTCATGATTCAGCAGTGTGTTGTTCAGCCTCCATGTGATACCGGACTTTCTTTGGTGGCTTTTGGTGTTGAGTTCTAATTTTATTCCCTTGTGGTCAGAGAGAATGCAAGGTATAACTTCAATGTTTCTGAATTTAGACAAGTTTGCTTTGTGGCCTAAAATGTGGTCTATTTTAGAAAACGTTCCATGTGCTGCTGAGAAGAACGTGTATTCTGATGCTGCTGGGTGAAATGTTCGGTAAATGTCTGTTAAGTCTAGTTGATCTATGCAGCTGTTTAGATCTGCGGTTTCTCTGTTGAGTTTTTGCCGAGTTGATCTATCTAGTGGGGAGAGTGGTGTGTTAAAATCCCCAACGATTAATGTCTTTGGATCTATCTGGGATTTGAGGGAAAGTAGTGTTTCTTTGATAAATTTGGGTGCTCCATTGTTTGGCGAATAGATATTGAGAATTGTAATATCCTCCTGAAGGAGAAATCCTTTAATTAGTATGTAGCGACCTTCTCTATCTCTTCTCAGGAATTTTAATTTGAAGTCTATTTTATCTGATATTAGGATTGCAACTCCCGCCTGTTTATGAGGGCCGTTTGCTTGGTAGATTTTGTTCCAGCCTTTAACCTTGAAAATATGTTTGTTTTTACGGGCAAGATGTGACTCCTGCAGGCAGCAGATAGAAGGGTCTTGTTTTTTAATCCAACTAGACAGTCTATGTCGCTTAATTGGAGAGTTCAGTCCGTTAACGTTAAGAGATAGGACTGAGAGGTATTTGGGAGTTCCTGCCATGTTATCCACCTTCTTGGGGGCTGTGAAAACTGCGTTCTTCCTAAGGTTCTTGGATTCTCAGTTTGGGTGCAGTTTCTTGGCCTTTGTTGCGTTCTTGTTGGTTTTCTATGTGTAGGACATCTTTAAGAATCTTTTGCAGGGCTGGTTTGGTGGAGATGTATTGTTTCCATTTTTCTTTGCTATGGAAGGTTTTTATTTGGCCTTCAGTTATGAAGGAGAGTTTAGCTGGGTACAGTATTCTTGGTTGATAGTTGTTTGTTTTTAGGGCATGGCATACGTCATTCCAGGCTCTTCTTGCTTTGATTGTCTCTGCTGAGAAATCTGAGGTAATTCTAATTGGTTTCCCTTTATAGGTGATTAACCTTTTCTCCTTGACAGCTTTAAGGATCTTTTCCTTGGTCTGGGTTGATCCTGTGTGGATTATAATGTGACGGTGGGATGTCCTATTCTGGTCTGGTCTATTTGGGGTTCTAAAAGCTTCTTGTATCTGAATAGGCCTATCTTTTTGTATGTTTGGGAAGTTCTCTGCTAGGATCCTGTTAAACAAATTTCCTAGACCATTAACTTCTGTTTCTAGGTGCTCCTCTACACCCATTATCCTTAGATTGGGCCTTCTGATGGTGTCCTCCAGGTGTTGGATAGACCTATCATATTTCTTGGACTTGTCTTGGATGGTTGTATGTTCTTTCTCTATAATATCTAGGCTGTCTTCAATCCCTGAGATTCGATCTTCTGCATGGTCTAACCTGCTGTCAAGACTCTCTACTTTGTTTTTAATCTCTTTTCCTTCTAATTGGTCAGCTTTGATGGCTTCAAGTTCTTTGTTGAAGCTCTGTTTTAGGTCTTGTATGAATTTCTTTACTTCCTTAATTTGGTGTTCAGTGTTTGTTCTCAAATCACTTAGTTGATTGGTTATGGTTTCTTTGGACTCCCATTCCTTCTGTTGGGTTCCATTCAGCATTCCCTTTGTGGTCTCCCTGACTTCCTTCAGCTCTTTGTTAATGGATTCCATGAATGTCTTTAGTGATCTTTGCGTATTCTCTACCTGGTCTCTTAATTCGTGAATTACTCTTTGATTAGTTTCCTCCCTTCTGTGGGATTCCTGCAGTTCTCTTTGAGTGTTCTCTGCCTGCTCACGCCATTCCTCCCTTTCTCTTTGAGTATTCTCAAGTTGTTCACGCAAATCCTGTATCAGTTTTTGAGAAGCTTCCTCACGCTTATGATATTCCTGTATAAACTTCTGGGATGCCTCCTCTCTCTCCCTATCACGCTCATACAGAGTCCTTTGTACATTGTCAAACTTCTCATTTATCATGTTTGCTATTAGTGTTTGTAGAGCTATTTGGGAACTCTCCTCTGGATTATTCTTTATCTGTTCTAATCCCTGATTATCAAGGTTGGGAATTGAGATACCCGAGTTTGCCATTTTTCTTGTGTTTTTCCGGCTTACTCGGCCCATTTGAGATAAAGATTGCACCAGTTTTGTGCTAGAACACTATCTTAAGGCAACTATCAACCAAAGTTTGCATTTGTACAGTCAATAGTCTACAGATACAATCTAGTTCAACAGATACATCTATTCAACATCAAACGACTATATGTTAAAGGACTTCGAACAGCAGAAAAGAATTTGGAAAACCAGAAATTATTAGGATTAGGGAGAGATGTGGGTAAAAAATAGGAATAGATTGGTGTGGGGAGGCACAGGGAGAGTTAACTATGTCCTAATCACAATGCAGGAAATGGGTTGGGTAGGATGCAAGTAGAGAGAGAGAGAAAAAGAAGAGATGGAAAGGGGAATAAAGAGAGACCAGAAAAAGAATAGAAACGTAAAAATTAATGTTATTATAGAGGTTAAAAGACCGTCTATTTAGAGAGGAATGTGAATATGTTCAGAGAAGGGGAGGGACATAGAGGAGATGTGAAAAGCTTTAAGGGAGAAGAAAAGATCAGAAGTTCAGTAGAGCTAGACAAAAAACTAAAAGATAATTAAGAAAGAAAGAAAAAGAGAAAGAAGACAAGAAAAGAAAGGAAAACTCTCATTCACGTAATTCTGAAATAAAAATTATAAGATGAGAAAAAAAAAGTTACTGGAAAACAATTATTTTTTCAGAAGAGGCAAAAATTAAAGATTAATAAAAGTTTTAGAAGGGAAAAAAATTTATATACATATATATATATATATATATATAAGGTAACAAAAAACAAAAAACAAGCAAAAAAAAGAAAAGAAGAAGAAGAAGAATAAAAAAAAGTCTTTTGATTTTTTTTTGGGGGGGGGAGGAGTGGGAAGAATCCTGTATCTCCCTTTTGTCTGCAACCAGTCTCTTGTTGGAGTCTCTGGTCAGCTTGAGGTCCTGTGGCTTGATTGGTTTCTTAAGTCGGTTGGTTGGAAGAGGCAGAAAAATGCTCTGCTTTACCCAAGATTTTGAGATCCCCCTCCCAGGTTAGTTTTCTGGGAGGGTGGTCTGCTTTGAGAGTCACAAAAGAGGGGGATGTGGTGATGAGGCTAGGTTCTGGGTAGAGTTGAGGCCTTTCAACAAACAGTAGCTTTTCCCTGGGGCTATTTTGTGATAAAGCTCACAGTGCCCAGCCTGGAGCCATTCTCAGGGTTTCTGTTTTTCAATTGATTGTGGTGGCTGCTAGAGGGAGGGGCAGCCTCTGGCTCTGGTTACCCAGTGACGCTAGGCACTCTGATGGCTGGCGCCTGAGCTGGGTGACTTTTCCCTGGATGGAGCTGAGTCTGGCAGGTCACTTCGCAGTTAAGTTCTTGTGACCTGCTTGCTAAATGACTCATTTTATTCCAAGGCCTGAGCTGGAGCTAGCAGCTCCTCCGAGCTTTGTCGGTATCCAAGATGGAGATCACCGGTGCTGGGGGGGGAGGGGTGGCCTTCCTTCCTCTGCTCCCTGAGGAGTGAGGATGTCGGGCTTGTACTCACGCCGAGTCTTGGATCCTGGGTCGTCTCTGGTGCCGAGTCTTGGATCCTGGGACGTCTCTGGTCTGCAAGCTGCAGGGTGAAGATGTCCGCTCTTTGTTGGTTCTTGCTGGTGTTGAGTAGAATCCGCTCGGCCGCTGCGTCTGGCTCCTTCGTCCCGGACTCTCTGTGTGAGCGCTCAGGTATGGCCCCCGGCTGTGGTCTCTGCCGCTTGCGACCCTGCCGCCGCCGCCGCCGCCGTGGCGGCTGCTGGCGACCACTCGGGTGCTTCTTTTTGCCTTGGCTTCCCCTCTCTTGTCTAACTCTCTGTCCTGTGATGGCACACTTGGTGTGATTCTCTGGCTTAGGACTGTTCACTGGAACTCTAAAGCTGCTTTCTATGCGAGAGCTTGTTCAGATTCCAGCTTCTCCTCCGCCATCTTCCCGGAACTCTCTGAAATTGATTTTTTGAAGTTGTCCCTCACTATCATTTCTAAAATAGTTACATTGCATGTCAGATCTGTAAAATTTAGGAAAATGAATGATTGATGTCAAGAAGTCCACCAGAAAAGCAGTATGGACAGACTCCAGATGGACAAAAGTAGGGAACTAACAGTGAAATCAGAAGTAATGGCAGGTACAGGGCAGGGAGAGGATAGAAAGGGGGATTAAAATGGAAACATTCAATACAATACACATTTTAAAGGTTATGTATGCCTATGTACATATAGACAGACACATATGTACACAAACCTACCCAATGTAACATATACATATATTTCTTCCCTTTTTCTTCCTTTCCATTTCTTTATTATGCTTCTGAGTAATGACCTAAGGGTCTTTTACATACTAAACACATCTGAGCTTCCCTGCTGTCATTAAAGAATGACAAGCCAAATGTTTTCCTTCCATGTCAGTCTTGAGTAGCTAGGAGTACAGGTGTGAGCCACAAGTACCTACTCTGAACAAATTCTGGTATATCAAATTGTTAATGGAGAAGACTCATACACATGAATTGTTTTAAAAAGGAGATTGATGATGAATACTTGCTTGTCTGAGAGAAGGCATGGATTGAGACTAGAATAGCTGAATTCTAAATTTGTGATTGTTTTCTGTTTGGGTAGTGCCTGTAAGTGTTGATTCCAATATATTAAGTCTCTAAAGATTTTGGGAAAAAAAATGCATGGGTTGTGGAGGTTTGGGTTGTGGAGGTTTTTTCCTTCCCACAATTTCCCATTCTTCCTTTTTCTATTATTTTATTTCTATCATCCTAGTTGTATATTTTAATTATTGAGGCTTTGTAACTCACCACTGTGAATTTTGCAAGCCTTATTATAATAATGTATTTCCTGACAACAGTAAAATAGATTTAGATTTAGACAATTATCATTGTCTAAATGGTTCTGTAATTAATTGGGAAGGAAATCCATAATTAAATTAGTTATATGTAAATACATGTTATATTCTTTACACTATATTATATATAATATATTATATAAGACTGAATATGATTTTTTCAAACTATGAGAGCATTTAACATTTTTAGTCTCAAGGGTATTTTTTCACAAACCAATGTAAAAATTATTGGAGAAAGTGGTGATATAACTTTGATTATAATTATATAAATATATATTTGTGTGTGGATATAATACTGTTTATTAATAGATGAATAAATACATGTGTATATACATTTGTGCATCTATGTATGAAGTGAATATAATTAAGTTGACCACATTATGTCCCAAAAAAGGGCTATGAGTTGTATGTACAAGGTTCAGGCCTATAATCCTAGTTGTATAGGAAGGTGGGTTCTGAGTTTTAGCCTCTTTTACCATCATGGCATTAGACTTTGAGAGGAAGTCTGGGCCCCTCCAGGATAGCAAAGACACATATGCCGTTGGATCACCCTCCCTGACCCCAGAGAAAAGTCAGTAGAAATAAGGACAAGCTTCTTATCCTATGATAATCTACTCAATTCCTGTACCAAGATGGCCACCTGTAGATGGAAAGTTAGCATTCTCTCCAAAAGAGTCTCAAAAGAGCCTTCTGAACTATAGTCTCTGACTATACTGAATTAAAGATTATTATTGTTCCCAAGCTGCAAACACATATAAATATTCCAATGGCTCCAGAGATGGACAAAGTCTAACAAATACTCATATAAAATTATATATTATGTTTCAATAATTCTGTGACAAATCATCAAAGGCATGTCTTGATTTTTTCTTTTCTTTTTCTTTTTTTTTTTTTTTAAAGAAATGGAAACACACTGAGTGCATCAGGGGGTGAGGGATGGTTTGGTTGCTGAACTTTTTAATGTACTTCTGGGCATGGGAGATCCCTGTCTGGGTGACCTTTTGTGGGGGTGGGTGTCCTCACAGCTTCACAAAACAATGGCCATAACTTCTATGACATCACAGATACTTTTGCCATGGCAGCAGATAGGTTTCAGGCACTGATCTGGCCATCAGGTGGACTCAGCTACACAGAGAGCACAAAGGATGAGAGGAAATGACTGCTAGACACCAGGCTACAGCTTGATGAGCTGTCCTGACTGGTAGCTAGGATTACTTGAGCTGGAACAGGCTTATTCCCATGCTAAGGCTCCTGAGCACTAAAGACCAGGCACTAGGGGTTGGAGAAACAGAAGCGAATGTGGCTGCCTCCATGCCTATTTCATGCTGAGAAGAAAACCAGAAATCATAATGACAATTTCTATAAATCAGAGGCATGACATTGGTGGTATTGTGGGTACAACTTCACAGTGGGGATAGGCAGAGACATCCCCGAGGAGGGGACATTTGATCTGAAAGCAAGGCCATCATCCATGCAATTTTCTAGGAGCAGATGTTCCAGGTAGCAAGAACAGCAAGTACATCCCCCATGGTGGGAACGGACCTGACTTGTTTAAGAAAAGGAAGACAGCACTGACATGCTGAGGTTCATGGAACAAGGAAGGACTGGTACAATGAAGAAGAAAGAGATCAGAGATGAAGACAGGAATAAATTAGATATTGTGTGCTACTTGTTACAGGAAGAAAAGTTCTGATTTTACTCTAAATCTGACATGACCCACCGGAACCAATGTTCTCAAATTGTAACCAGACACACCAGACTAACCTAGAGAATACTTTTAAAATGTGATGCTAGCCGGGTACTGGTGGCTCATACCTGGAATCCTAACTACCCCCAAGGCCAATATCTGAGGATGAGGTTTGAAACAAGCCCAAAGAGGAAATTTGGTAAGACTGACTTTCAATTAACCACCAAAAATCTGGAAGTGACGCTGTGGTTCAAGAGGTAGAACATTAGCTCAGAACAAAAAAAAAACCTAAGGGACAGTACCCAGGCTCAAAATTTAAATTTTCACAAGACAAACCAACAAACAAAATATGACCCGTTGTTCATCATTGGGCAATCTAGTTCAATATATTTGGTATGAGCCTTGGAAATTATATCCTTAGCAAATGCTCTCCTCTGAAATTCTGCTTCATAGCCAGTTTTCAGAGCTCCAGCATCACCACTGTCTCCTCCAAGTTAGCACAGCAGCCTACCACTGGAAATTTGAAGAAATCTTTTTAGTAATCATAAGAAATCTGATCATTTGTCCACATACATCAAATCAGTAGTTGCCACATTCCACTATTCTGAATGTATTTAATCCCTTTTTGAGTTAATAAGCCTTAAGGAATAAAATCTATAGAATAGTTACTAAATTAATTCAACAATCATCATTCTTCCAACCAGTCTTATAAGTTTATAAAAGCAGAGACTGCCGGGCACTTGTGGCTCACGCCTGTAATCCTAGCTATTTAGGAGGCTGAGATCTGAGGCTCATGGTTTAAAACCAGCCTGGGCAGGAAACTCCGTGAAACTCTAATCTCCAGTAAACCATCAGAAAACTGGAAGTGGTGCTGTAGCTCAAGTGGTGGAGCACTAGCCTTGAGCTGAAGAGCTGAAGGAAAGGGCTTAGGCCCAGAGTTCAAGCGCCACGACTGACCTAAATAAATAAATCAATAAATCAATAAAATAAAGCATAGACTATACTGAAGAGTGCATATGATAATTTCTAACTATAATACTCTCATGAAATTGGGTTTTACAGAAACATCTTGATTGCTTTGCCAAAGCAAAGGATAAATGATTTAAATAAGCTACCTAACATCTCAGAAGGAAAATGTTACTGGGTTTAGATCAACTTCATATACCCAGTACTGAGGAAATAAGTTTCAGAAATGGCAGAGGCAAAGTATTATAAAAATCACTTTATCATGAGGTACAACCAGGTTGCCTAGATCAACCTTGCAGGAAAAAAGGGATGAATGAAAAGCAACTAAGGCTTCTAAAATGAGCCAGTTGGTGGTGCTTTATGCTTGTAATCCTCAGAAGCCTGAAAGCAGAGGGTTTGGATTCAAAGCCTTCCCAGGAAGAAAACCTTTTTCTCTGCAACCAGCAGATAGAAAACATCAACTCTGTGCCTACAGCCCAGCTGGATGCCTTCTTCCCACAGAGCTCCAGACAACCAAGACCCCTCATCTGAAATATTGTCAAATATATTAAAATATTATCTCCTGTTTGGGAGATAATATTTGAAAGATATATCAAAAACATTTCACTGACTTCTAAAGAAAGAGTGAAAGAGGAAATATGTGCTCACTAAAGGGTAAGTTACCTACCAAAATGATATTAATATGGCTAGATGCCCATTTGGAAACTTATCCACTCAGCCATCTTTCCTCACATCTTGTCAGTTAGCCTGAACTGTCAGATTTTTGGATGCAAGGGATGTGTATGAGTATGTAGGTTGTAAAAGTAATAATGAAAAGCTAGACACTGGAGGCTCAGGCCTGTAATCCTAGCTACTCAGAAGGCTGAGATCTTAGGATCCCAGTTCAAAGCCAACCCATGCAAAAAGACCCTTACCTCCAATTAACCAGCAAAAGACAGAAAGCTGAGCTGTGGTTCAAAAGGCAGACTACCAGCCTTGCAACAACAACAAAAGTTAAGGGACACCATCCAGGCCCTGAATCCAAGCCTCGGTAGTGGCTCTCACACACAAAAAATAACCATGATACCACCAGAGGATGTGCATATCTTAGGGAAGGATGCAGATGGATGGGATGATGAATGTATTGTAGCCCAGTCTGTGAAAAACGCTAGGTGAAATCTTTCCTCAATACATCTTCATTTCCCTCTACACATTTAAAATCACACACACACACACCCACACCCACACCCACCCACACACACACACACACACACACTTACATGATTATATTTGTCTATATAATTATGTAAAATACATATCATACACACTTGCTTCAGAATTTTGTCCATCTTTTGGTTTTATAGGTAGTACAATATATCCAGGGTTTGGCTCATTCTTGTAATTTCAGCTGCTCATGAAGGTGGGATCTGAAGATCACAGTTTGATGCCAACCCAAGGAAACAAATCCTCAAGATTCTTATTTCAATTAAGTAGCAAAAAGCCAGAAGTGGAAATGTGACTTAAATGACACAGTGACTGCATTGAGCACAATAATCTAAGCAAGATACCAGACCTCCGTTCAAGCCTACGTACTTGCCAACTACCACTCCAAAAGCCAAAATCCCCAAAAGACCAAACCAAAAACATGTCAAAATATTTTATAACTTTTGAAGCAAAATCCAATGAGGCAACGTAGTTTGTTGAAGATTTGGTGGTAAAATGTTGAAAAACCCCAAATTCCACATGTGTTTAAATGATGCAACAGACAAGCAACCAAGTAAAAATTTCCCAATAATGTTCCTTAGTATTCACTGGGACCCTTGACAAAGATTTTTTTGTATGCTTTTCAAAAAATCAGTTAATTTTCAGTAGTATAAATCTTTATTATAAGTTATAGAAGTTTTTTAAAGTTCCAAAGTGAATTGAATGTAAAACAAAAAGCACTTAATATTACCAGTTTCTATGACTCTGGTAGAAAACATGTAGTACTGTGGCCTTTATGAAGGAAGAGAGGGAAGACTGATCATGAAATGTTGGGAAGAAGAGTTTCCAATTGACTGTTTGAAACCCAATCTTCTGCTCCCTACCCCAACAGGCAGAGGCTTGAACTCAGGGATTAGGTGCTGTCTTGAGCTTCTTCTGCTCAAAGCTAGCATTCTACCACCTGAGCCATGGCACCACTTCTAGCCTTTTCTGAGAAGTTTGTTAGAGTTGAGAGACTTACGTACTTTTATGTTTGGGATTGGCTTCACATCTCAGTCTCCTGAGTAGCTAGGATTATAGTTGTTAGCTTCCCATGCCTGGCTTACATTCCACACTATTGAACACATAAAATTCAATTAGGAGGCTAAGATCTGGAGAATGGTGATTCAAAGCCAGGCCAGGCAGAAAAGTCTGCAACTCCATCTTCAACAAGCAAAGAGCTGGACTTGAGCAGTGGTTCAAGTAAGGTGAGTATGAGACCCTGATTTCAAATACCATTATGGGCAAAAACAAAACAAAATAAAGCAATGTCCCAAATTAAAATAATAAAATTGCTCAAAACCAAAATAATGGTCATTAAATAAGGGTTTGAAAAGTAGAAAACAAATACAACCCTCCATAAATCCACATATAAAAATCTTCCAGCCAGATACCGGTGGCTCAAGCCTGCAATCCTAGCTACTCAAGAGGTTGAGATCTGAGGATCATGGTTCAAAGCCAGCCCAGGCAGGAAAGTCCCTGAGACTCTTATCTCAATAAACTACTCAGAAAACCAGAAGTGGCACTGTGGCTCAAGTGGTAGAGTGCTAGCCTTGAGCTGAAGAACGAGGGACGGTGCTTAGGCCCAGAATTAAAGTCCCATGACTGACAAAACACAAAACAAAATCCAAAAAACAATAAACAAAAAAGAAACTTTCACAAAATATTTGAAATGGGTGAATTTTCAATAAGGAAACAACATTTTTCTTTCCTTTTTTTTTCTTGCAACAGCAAAAGAGATGGTTTATTGTACATGTGTCACACTTGGCCACAACTATGAACAGAACTAGTCCAGAATGTCACAGGTCCGGGGCACAGGACCATCAGGGGATGCTTGGTTATGAGCAAGGTGTGTCTTTCAGAGATGATCTTGGCAATGAAAGTTCTGGATCCACTGGGAAATCACAGCGGCATGCAGTCCAACATCTCAGCATCCCAGCCTATGGCATTCCTTATTCCTCCTGCTCCTCTGGCCTCGATGGATGCACAAACTGGTTTACTTAGACCTCTGCCTCCTCTTTCTTCTTTTGCCCTTCAGCCTGCGCATTCGCTTCCTCTACTTGGCTCTCATGGTGCTGTTTTTTCTAGGAAGATGGTGCTAAGGCAAAGAGCAGGAAACAACATTTTTCTACCTAAAGATGTCTGTGGGGAGAACAGTGGAAGAAATAGATTTATTCCCAGATATTTAGACCAACATGCCAATTCTGATATATCTATGATGATAGAGACTAGCTTTAGAATGATAAAAATAAACCAAAGGATTACATCCCAAAGTATTGGACAAGGCTAACAAAACAGAGTAGGGCATCAGGGTATAGGGTAAGAGCTATGTAGAAAAACTAGTTGTTCCTACAATGAAAAGTATTACCAGGCCTAGCAATTCAAGTTCGCCATACCAAGTAGATTTTGAAAAATAGTCTGTTACTTATTATATTAAAGAAAAATTTAAACTTGTAGGCTCTTCAACTTTATATCAGACAACCTAAACTTTGCTCAGTGGACTTGGTACTTAATATTTGGATCATCAAGTGCCAATTCCAAATTTAATTATACAAATAATAACTCTACTAATAGAGAATGTTAATGGTTTCTTATAGATGGAGCTGAAGGTAAAACTGTTGAGACTTTTCCCACGGAAGAGACTATTCTTATTACACCTCTTCCCATGGTCTTCCAACTGCCTCAGTTCATTAATTTTTTTTTTTTACAAAACTCGAAAATTTCCACTTTATTCACCCAGATGTCTTTTTAACACTTCAAAGGCTGTTTTTGAGAAATAATAAAAATTTCAAAAGCACAAAAAATGCCACCCAAGTTAAGAAGTTTTGAGATCAAGCAGATGAAAGGGAAAATTTGAGTAAGGAGCGAGTTTAGTGTCCTAGCCATGACAAAATCCTAAGAGTTAGTGAGTGAACACATGACTCTGCACATATCCACATAGTTGAAGTCACATGATGATTCTGGCTCCTGGTCCTCCTCTTTGCCTTCCTGGTCTGACACACCATTCTCTGGGATGCTGAGCTCTTCTTTAGGCTTTCTTCATTCCCCTCCAGTAACTCCTGCTTTATAGGCTTGCACAAGATAGGCTTTTTCTTCATTTTGACATTTGGTTTAGGTTGAGAAAGCTATTTTTTTCTCCAATTCAATGCTGTTTGCCTATAAAAATCACAATAAGAAAAACCCAACTAAGACAAGCATCCTTGGTTAAAGGCATTCTAGGTTGTAATCTCTGAACTTTTAGGACCTACTTTACTCTTGGCTTTGACTGTCTTTTGTCTTCCTTCTCAATCAAACTCCCCCCACTCCCACTCCTAGGGCTTGAACTCAGGGCTTAGAATCTGTTCTTGTTTGCTTTTTTTCCCCCTCAAGGTTAGTGATTTTCCACTTGAGCTGCAGTTCCACTTCCATCTTTTTGGTGATTAATTGGAGATAACTAAACCATGATGCTCAGATCTCAGCCTTCTGAGTAGCTAGGATTACTCAATGAATTTTCAGGAAGAGGCATCATGATGTTATGGGATTTCATGAAGTCATAAATATGATGATACCCAAAACCTTGAACAAGGACATTCTCAACTTCACCCCAGCATAACCATTGAAGTGAGGGATTTTAAACACTTATACATTAGTACTGCTCATCCTCCCCTCAGACTTCAGGATCACACATCACATTTGACTATCAAGCCTCACTGGTTACCTGGAACTCGCAACAACATTTTCTGCTTTCCTTTTACTTGGAGACCTGAAACTTGAAGATTAGGATTTACTTTGTTCAATTTTGAGTCTCCTCGGTATTTTTCTTTAATTTTTGTTAATCAGTTTTTAACTTGAAGTGATACTCTGCTAAGATCAAGGCAACCTAAGACATAGCATATCATTTTTAATTGTCTCTTTGCTTAGTTTACTTTAATCAAGGGATTAAGAAAGCTATTATAAGGTTTTTGGTGGGGGTAGCATTGTGAGGGGAAGGGCAAATGGACAAATGTGGTGGAAGTACTTTATGTGCTCCTACAAAAGTAAACAATGAAGGTGGGGGAAAGTGGCTCACAACTTTAATCCCATCTATTCAGAAGCTTGTCAGCAGGAAAAATCAGTGAGTTTCATCTCCAAAAAACTACCAAAAGAAAGGAAATGGGTTGTAGCTCATGTGGTAGCATGCTAAGATTAAGCAAAAGGAGCATAGATATGGTACTCAGGCCCCGAGTTCAAGACCTAGAATAAGCACAAAACAAACTAACAAAACCTGCTGAAATTGCTTTAAGAAGGGTCTATGAGAGAAAAATGGTTAGGGTAGATTTGATTTGGGAACATTTGGTATCTGTCACAGTATATGCGAATAGATCCACTATAGGTTGCTGTGGAAATATTATTCCTTGTTCCATTATGAGCTATTTGGATTCACTATTTCAGTGTGAAATGATATTTCTTGAGAGAAAATTGTCAGTTTGGAGCCCAGCACTGCTGGATCATGCCTATAGCCTTAGCTGCTCAGGAGGTGGAGATCTGAAGACCAATGTTTGAAGCCAGCCCATGAAAGAAAGTCCATGAGACTCATCTCCAAAAAACTACTAAAACACTCCTGGAAGTGGTGCTGTGACTCAAGTGGCACAGCACTAGTCTTGAGCAAAATTAGCTCAAAGACAGCATCCAAGCCCTCAGTTCTAACCCCAGGATCAGCATATACACAGAAAAATTTTAGTATGACTTCTGAACAAGGTTTTGTACCATTTTTCCATGAGTTCATTTTCAGACAGCACTATGTTCTGTGGGAGGCTTCTGTGTTCTGGCTTACATGGCATTTCTATTAGATGATATGTAATAGGCATGTACACAAAATTCCCTCACTCAAATTATATTTTTCAGTTAACAATCTATTATGGGAAAGAATTGAATTTCCCCATTTTTTAAGTACTCAATGAATTTAACAGTATAAATTTGTAGATTGCTATTTAAGTTATATTCAATTTCTATTAATTTACTCTTTTAAAGTTCTTATTCTTAGTTTATGTAAGTATGTATGTATGTATGCATGTATGTATTTTGTTGGCCATGGGGTCTGAACAAAGGGCCTGGGAGCTGTCCCTCAGCTTTTCAGCTCAAGGCTAGTGCTCTACCACTTGAGCCACAGTACCACTTTCTGCTTTTCTGCTTATGTGGTTCTGAGGAATTGAACCCAGGGCCTCATGCATGTGAGGCAAGCACTCTACCATTCAGACACCTTCCCAGCCCCTCTTTGTTTAGTTTTAAAGTGCCTTTAATGACCTTTCTTAATATAAGATGATATAATTCTATAACTATATCTAGTTTTTAATAGGTTGATGATTTCCCATAGATTCACCGCCATCAAAAGATACAAAGTATTTCCTTCACCCTTAAAAGAACAGCCAACTTCTGTTTCCTCAGAAGTTGCACAGAGGTTCTTCCTGCAGAGTATCTCATACTTATATCTAACACCATGTGACAGAACAGACAATAACAATGTCTTGTTATTCTGTTATCCTCAGAAAATAAAATGCTATTCAAAAAGACTTTGGACCTTTGTTTCCTCATGTTATTTATAATTTAAGGGAGCTCAATGCCAGACATTACTATTTTCTGTAGTTGTATGTTACAAGATCTACATTCATTCCCATGGAATATTTTATTTTTGTTGGGTGTGGTGGTCCTTGTACTAGGGCTTCAACTCAGAACCTGGTAATGTCACTTCAGTTTTTTGCTCAAGGCTGGGACTCTTCCACTTGAGCTACCTCACTGCTTCTGGCTTTTTAGTGTTAACTGGAAATAAGACTGGGTAGGTGATGGAGTGGGTATGACTGTGATACATTGTATCCATGTATGGGAACGTCACAACCTCCTTCTTGTACAACCAATACTTGCTAATAAAAAGAAAGATAATTAGAGGTCTAATTGTTCACAGTAAGTTTCTTGTAATTTCCCTTCTTATGTCTTTCTCATTTTTTTCATGCTAGCATGTGCTCAGTGCTGACCCTTAGCTCTTTTTCTTATGGCTAGTACTTCAGCCACAGCTCTAGTTCGTTTTTGCTAGTTAATTGGAAGAAAGAAACTATCTGATATTTGTGCCTAGGTTGTCTCTGAACCTCAGTACTCAGATCACAGCATCCTGAGTAGCTAGGATTACAGGTGAGAGCTACTCAGATCCTTGTTGTCTCCTAAATTATCCCATGTCCATTTCACAATGGCAGTCCATTTCCATGCTTCCCAGCTTTGCAGAAATAGCTTAATTATAATCCAACACCAAGTCTAACCTCACCACAGATGCTATTTTTTGTGTCATACTCTGACTATAGACACCCTTCTCCTGGCTGATGCATTGCAACAACCTAGATGGCTCTCATACTACGCCACAAGGATAGGAAGCCAGGAAACACTAGCTTAGAAGCTGTTAAATCAGAGGAGCAAAAAGATATCGTAGTGCATTCTGCTGTGATCTTATTCTGACTTAAACAGCCTTGTCATCTATTACCAGGAGTAGCTTTGACATCACATTCTGAGTAGTGACTGGGTGTAAGCTGGTGTGTCCGAGCTGACTATAGTATTGTCCTGAGCCTGTGCAGACTGAAGAGACAAGCCAGTGCCAGTAGCACACACATTGGAATAACAAAGCAACCTATAGTTAGGCATTGCCACTCTTTGTTCTAGAGTAATGAATGAATGACTCTCTAATTTCTTGACAAGAAATTCCTGCAGACCCATATGCAGCTGCCTCATCAGAGCAAGTAAAGAGCCTGGTGCTGCCTGGAGGAAACACTGTGAGAAGCTGCCAGAAAGCATCTGTTTACTGGACTCATGGGGCTCCTCTGTCCTCTAGAATTAATGACAAATGAGGAGCAAACACCTCCCCCTCTAGACAGACATACACAGGAAGAGCATTGCCACAGCACAACAGGGGACTCTCAAGACAAACACTTGATCTGTGCTGTCAGAACTGAGAGGTTTTTTTGGGGGGGGAGGGTCCGGTTGTGGGGCCTGAACTCTGGGCCTGTGCCCTGTCCCTCAGCTCTTCAGCTCAAGGATAGTGCTCTACCACTTGAGCCAGAGCGCCACTTCTGGCTTTCCATTTTGCTTATATGGTGCTGAAGAATCGAACCCAGGGCCTCAGGCATGCAAGGCAAGCGCTCTACCACTGAGCCAACTTCCCAGCCCCAGAGCTGAGAGTTTTTAATGACACTTCATCCCACAGTGCTCCCTAAAACCTTCATCCCAAACCTGCTCCTTTCATGTCCCTGACAATGTTTATAGGCATCCCACATCCAGACTGAAGATGTTCCTTCATGTTTGGAGTAAGTCTGATCAGACTTTATATGGATCCACTGCTCAGTCAGAACTCTCGATCCCTCCCATCCCCATTTTGATACTGTGTGTCTCTTGACCTATTCCTGTCTTCTCTTTTCAAGATTCAGTCAGGGCCGGGTACAGGTGGCTCACACCTGTAATCCTAGCTACTTAGAAGTCTGAGATCTGCGGATCGTGGTTCAAAGCCAGCTCAGGGAGGAAAGTCCGTGAGACTCCTATCTCCAATAAACCACCAGAAAACCAGAAGTGGCTCTGTGGCTCAAGTCGTAGAGTGCTAGCCTTGAGTTGAAAAGCTCAGGGACATCACCCAAGCCAAGCCCAGAGATCAAGGCCTATGACTCAAAAATAAATAAATAAATAAATAAAAGAAAGCAAAAACATACAAAGCTCAGAATGGCAAGCAGCTGAAAACAGGATGGAATAAACCAACATTATCTATGACAGTTTTCAGGTTATGCAGAGAATTGCCTGCATTGTTGAAGCCCAAACCCACCTGATAGCTGAGTTTTAGCTGGCTGGCATGCCCATGATGCCAGGTAATGATATTCACAAGTTTTGTTATATTATTGGATGAGACCAATAGGCTTCAAGTTGGGAAGCTGAAAATTTTCTATTGATCTAGAAGGAGAAATATATCAGGACAAGAAATGGGATTAACACAATGCCAAAAGCAAAAGGCCATCCAATCCAAGGAAGACAGAATAACTCTGTCTCTGAAAAGATGATTCTCTCAAAGGAATCCTGAGCTGAGTATGGTGGTCTATGTTTGCAATCTCTGAATTTAGGAGGCTGAGTCAGAAGTTAGGTTGAGACTAGCCTAAGTTCCATGCCAAGAGAAGAACACAAAACCAAACCTCATCTTACAAAATAAAAGAAGGACTGGGAATGTGGCTTAGTAATAGAGTGCTGGCCTAGCACATACATGAAGCCCTGGGTTTGGTTCCTCAGTACCACATAAAGAGAAAAGGCTGGAAGTTGTACTGAGGCTTGAGTGGTAGAGTGCTAGTCTTGAGCAAAAGAAACTCAAAGTGAATGGTGTTAGGAAAAATGTAAAATTAATGAAATAGCATCTCTCTCCCTCCCCTATATCCCTTCCTGCTTTCCTCCCTCCCTCCTTTTCTCAGTACTAGAGTTTATACAAAGGATTTCATGCTTAGGCAGGTGTTTAACTCTTAATCCACACCACGGCCTTTTTGTACTTTAGTTTTTAAGTTAGGGCATCCTGTTTTCTTCCCATCCCAGGACCAGCCTCCCATCTAGCTGAGATTATTGGAATCAGCCCAGCTTGATGATTGTGATCAGATCTCACTTTTTGCATGGGTTGGTCTTGGATTGCCGTCCTCTCAATCTATGCCTCCCAAGTAGATGGTACTATCATGCTTAGCCTTTAAAATGATCACTTAGAACTGGGCGCAAGTGGCTCCTGCCTGTAATCCTAGCCACTCAGGAAGCTGAGATCTGAGGATCGAGATTCAAAGCCAACCAGTGCAGGAAAGACCATGAGACTCTTATCTCCAATAAACCACCAGAAAACCTAAGTGGTCCTGTGGCTCAAGTGGTAGAGTGCTAGTCTTTAGCTGAAGAGCTAAGGGACAGCAGCACCCAGGTCCAGAGTTCAAGTCCAAAGACAGACAAAAAAAAATCACTTAGAAAGATAAAAAAAAAAAAACTCCCGAATTCTCACATTTATTTAAATAACGGCTGCCAGTCATATTTTATAAAGCACTTATGGGGCCCATGAAGTCTTTTATTTTTAAAATACAATAAAATAGTACTAGAGCAGTTGGGATAGTGTTCTGCCAGTAACACAACTCTAAGAGCCTCGGAGGGAGCAAACAAGCCGGCTACAGGCCAGCGCCGCCGCCGCTTCTTCTGAGCAGCAGTGAGAAGCAGCAAGCAGCCATGGCTGGGGCACAGGCTCCTCAGGCCAGACCCTGCAGGCAGGGCAGCCCCTCCAAATCCCCCAGGTCTCAAAGGCTCCAGCGCCGAGCTTCCTGGGCTCATCCCTAGGCTGGAGGTGCAGTGTGAAACAGCAAAGGAGCCAGCGAGACTCCTCCAGTGTCAGGGCAACCAGGCAGGAGTGGAGCCAAATGGCCAAACTTGCAGCAGCGACTGCAGCAGTTGTTGCTGCCTCTTGCAGCATGGGCCAGGGCTCCTGCAGCTGCTCAGGCACAGCCAGAGGCAGAGAAAAACTCCAGGACTGACACAGCCTCCTTCCACCCAATCTGCCTAAGATCTGGGAGCTGGATCGGGAGCAAAAGGAGAGGGGTTCATATGGGTGTTGGAGGCATAGGCCTGCAAAACCCCATCTGAGCACCTGTGTGCTCTGAGGGTGCATGCAGGCATGCATTCCTTCCTTCCAATTTATTTATTTTTGTTGGTCGTGGGGCTTGAACTCTGGGCCTGGACGCTGTCCCTCAGCTCTTCAGCTGAAAGCAAGTGCCCTACCACCTGAGCCACAGGACCACTTCCAATTCTTCTCGGGGAGGAAGGGTCACCCTTTCCTCCATGCTGGCCAAAGGTTCTGCCCCCGGTGCAAGGCTCAGGTAATGGTTTGCAAAAAGTACCATTCGTGCTTCATCTTCTTAATCATGTAGAACAGCACCTGGAGACCCCCCCTATGTGTAATCAACTGTGCTTTACCTGCTTTTACAACCTTGATTAGTGGAACTGCTCCACTTTTGTTGACAAGGATTAGCTTTTTCTGTTTAAACTCTCATTGTCTGTGCTCCCATAAAACTGTTTAACTCTCTGCCCCTGACTGAAGATTTACTTCTCCTGCTTGTGTGCTGTATATAAACATGTGATGTTCCAATAAATTTTGTCTATACTCACATGGTGTAGTCCCTTCTTGCCTATACCACACATCGTGTTCCCAGATCCCGTTGTGGAAACAGCAACAGATGGGGTTATGCCGGTTGATGCCTCTGACATCTCCCCCCTTTTTTGTTTTTTAAGTACAACCGTAAGCAAGAGATCCTTTGCAGAAGGGATTTGCAGAAACTATTTTGGAATGTAGACAGCAATATCTTGACAAGACATAATGCAATCAATCCTGTAGAAACACTATGGGTAAAACTGTGCCACCAGGTATGAGGGTCCAATTGGTTTAGCACAGATGCAATTCCCTCAGCCAGACCTTCATATCCCACGCCAGGGAGTTGTGCCAAGAAAGTCTCAATGACTTCCTGCTGTAACTAGTGGATGTCCCAAGTCAAATTTCCTTGCAAGACCGGCAGGTGGTAGTGAAGTCCCTGCCAAGTAATGTTAGAAGTGTTGAATCAAGTAGGAGTGATGCACAGTTTATTGAGCTCTAATCACACTTGAAGGTTAGCTGTTTCTGCAGATCAATTATCTGGTCTCCCATCCACTGCACCGTGTGTTGCAGGGTGTTCAGACGGGAATCAATGTCCTGTTTAATATTGTGCTGATGAGTCTATAGCTGGTGACAGTCCAGCCACTTCTCTACAAAGTCCTTGGTTTGGATGGAGGAATGCAGGGCCACTCCGGCAGTCGCAGCAGTCATGGTGATAGCAGTCATTTCAAGGATCACAGCTACACTCAGACCCAGGAATCTCCTAGTTCTCTTCAGCAGTTGCTGGAAGACTCCTGTCAACAAACCAACAGTGGGGCTCTCCTGCCAAGGTCGGGTGAGATTAACAGGCACCCAGACCCCTAAGCGAGATCTTAATATCAGGAGAGACTGAGAAGGCATTTTAAAAGAAATAGTATGATTTAAGCATGTAAAGAGTCCAGGCTGCGTGGGTTCTCATTGATTGACACTGTCCCTGTGGGCTAGTACATAGGAAAGTTTAATACAACCCTGTACAGTAAAAGAATGGTTCCTGTAAAATGTATAATTTGCCTCATGGGCCCTAGTAAAGTGACCAACCCAATTCTGAGTTGTATAAAATTGCGTGGCAAGTTTTATAAATGCCACTGCTCAGGCCCTAAGTGTCCCCTGAAATTTATATGTGGCCTATGAGGCACAAGGCCTCCATCATGTCAGGTGAGCAAGCCAATGGGTTCTACATGATTTATAACTCCATTGTATAGACGTCACCATCAGAAGAATTATTAGTATACCAATCACCAACATGCTTTTCAGAATAATTGGCAATGAAACATCCATGAGGACCTCAATCTATAAATGAGATGTTATCATTATGCTGTATAATCTTTCCTCTAGGGTTTTGACACTGAGACCACTGAATAGAAACATAAACAAAATTCAATAATTAATGTCCTGTCATACTAGGTTAGGTGGTTGCCCAGTCTTATTTGTATAAGAATGATCCTTACCAATAAAATTTAAGGAAATTGTGCTGAATCGCCCCATATGATTGTTGATTTTATCATCAGGCAAGATGTATGCCCATACCTGTCTTCTGGTTGGTAAGCAAGGTGATGTCCCTAAACACAGTGGTAAAGACTCAAATCCTAAGGAAATAATATAAGGTATTCCTTCCTCACCTGGATGATTAGGGTCTGCATGATCCCATGGTGGAGGAAAATACGTGCTGTCATTTGTGTACGCCACTGGACCTTGGTCTAGCTAATCCACTAATTTTAACAATGGTGGGTGAGTGATATAGGCCCAATATGCATGTTCACTACCCACTGCAGAAGTATTCACAAGCAGTGCAATCATGGCCAAAACAGATATTCAGGTATTCTAGGGGTTTTTGTACTGACCAGGGTGGCTTCGGTCTTGTGTCAACACCTTATTCTGACCCCATGTTGCTGGGGTCAAGCTGGTTTTCTTAAGATAAGGATGATGGCTTCCTCCGGACTTCAACCTTAGGTATGCAAAGCTGCTTACTAGATCTTCTTCCTCAGGGTTGTGTTGTGTTGTTTTTGCTTCTCTGGAGGTCGGATGAGTCAAAAAGGGACCCAGATGTTGCCAGTGGATCCATCTGGAATGATAGAAACACTGTTTTCCCTTATGGGGCATTAGTCTTAGTCTTCATTGATTAAATTTTTTAAACCATATGGGAATAGATAGTGAGATGCTGCTAGAGGGATAAAATGCTTTTCAGCTTTAGTGAAAGGATCACTTTGAGTGAAATTTTAAAAATTTAGAGTAAATAAGGTTAAGGCAAAAGTTTCCCTTAGGGATTCCCCTTTTTTGTTTTTTTAATAATTGAAGCTTAAATGTTTTATGGGTGTGTAAACAGTTGGCATTAGTCTACACAGGTTGATTAAAGAAGTTTTACCTAGGGACTAACTTTAGTAAACTCTCCTAATATTTTTCTGATTGTACACTGGCTTTTATAATATAGTGTGGGGTAGTTTGTCAAGGTGACAACTTTTTACTAATTACATTTTATTCCAAACTAGAGTTTAGGCATAATTTTTTAACTTTTCATAACTGTATGGACCCTTTTTGGGGGGGGGGCTATAGCAGCATAGCCTGTTTAGTACTTTGGTTTGTAAAAGATTTAAATAGTCTAGGATGTTTAAAGGTAAGATCCATAAGAAGTTCCACTTGTAGGTGTTCAGTGGCAGTTTTGTAATTGACAAACAAGTTATAAAAGCAGAACGAACAGTTAGTGATTACAAATTGCATCAAGGCAAATAGGGTGGTTAAGTCCACACAACTGCCTGTAGACATCCTGGTATCTAGGCTGGAGATGGGGGCATTGCACCCAGTTTCAAGGCCTGGAGGTGGGACAAGTCTTACCTTGAAATCCTAGGAAAACATTACCTCCCCAAATACGCCAAAGCATTGTTTAGCTCCTCAAATAGCCTAGGAGGGAAAGGCCATCCTTTGGAATACAGATGTTTAGTGTGGCTCCTGGTGCTTAACTCTCTACTTAAGCCCTTATCTTCGAAAATTTAACATTTGGTCTAAATCTTGATATAAATGATCTTTTTAGTAATTATCAGACCACAATTTTGTTTTATTTTGGTGTTTATACCAATGTTTCTCTCCTTACTTGGGACTTATTTGTCTCAGTTAAATTTGAATTTTCTCCTTCCTTGTTCTAATTAATACCCTATCTGTTTACTTTTGATCTGGTCCTAACAATTTCATATTTTATTCTTAAACAAATTTATTTGGTTAGTGTCAGCCCAGAATTTACTGCCAATTATGGTTTTAAGCATATACAGAGCAGTTTGGATTTAAGCTATTCCCCACATTTCACAACCTCAGCCTTTTACAGCCAACTATTACAAATGGTTGACAAGTTCTTGCCCAGTTAGGCATGCTTATAAAGTAGCTTGCCATGACCTCAGCTCTGATCAATTTTAGAAGAGCCAAACATTATTGCCAAAGTCCCAGGAGTGCTTCTTTCTTTGTTAGGGTAAACGCAACCTTGACATTTCCCTTGGTCACTGGACTTGAACTTAGTGCCTGAGTGCTGTTTTTCAGCTCTCCAGTGCAAGGATTGCACTTTGCCACTTCGGTCTCCAAAGCAACTCTGCCCGCTTTTTTGGCACTCTGCTGGCTAGTTAGAGATGATAATCTTTCTCTGCCTGGACTGGCTTTGAACTGCAGTTTGTAGATCGCTCACCTTTGGTCCTCAGCTCCACCCTCATCTGGGCCCCCTCCCATTTCTGGAGTTCCCTCCATACAACTGGTCTCTCCCTCTCTCCACCCAGATCCACCTGAACTCCCATCTACCTCACTTCCTTTTCTCTCAGATACTTCTGCTACCAGGATGATGATGGAGGTCATGTGCTCCCTCTTGGGGGAAATATGGCTCCTCTAATAAACCTTGTAATAATCTTTCTCCTTTGCCTGCCTGCCTCTGCATGGTCCCATAGGATGGATGTGTCTGATCCTCTTTCACTGGTGGCTCCATACTGGGATAGGTTCTCCAGTGCATTTGCTCCCCCTGCACTTCAGAAGGGAGTTCAAACAGCTGCCCTGGGACCTATTCTGAGATCCTTCACTCCAGTCACCAGAGGACCATCAAGGTAACTTTCTCCTGACTGAGTGCTCTACCAGCCCATCCAGCCCCACTAATTAATTCCCACTCCAGGGTAAGTGACAAGTTTGTCTGAGGTTGGGGTTTCTGATTCCAATATCAGTGGTAAGGCCACCTGAGCCTTTCTGGGCTAACTGAGCCCCACCCTCACCATCTGACCAAAAACTTGGCCAAGTGCTGGAATTAGCCACTAGAGGCCTACCATGGCCCAAGGACCCACCTTGGACCAACATAAGGACAGTCTCCACTGGTGGGGCCACCACCTATTTAGGAGCCAACCTGCACTGCAGAGGACACTCTACTCTAGGCACATGGCTTCAGGTCACTTACCATGGGAAGGACACTAAATTTCTTTACATTAAGGCCACCTGGCCTTGGAGGGCTGTTCAGTCCCCATCAGTTAAATTTGGCCCCACATTTAAAACTCCACTTCTGAGAATGCTTGAGCAAGTAGCTCTCTCTCTCTCTCCCCCTCCCCTTAAACTCTGCCTCTTGCCAAAATTACCTGCTTGTAACCTCTTTCACAAGTATTTCATATGCTAAACGCTTTGGTTAAGCCCTGGAAGAATGTAACCAGTAATTGCTTGTTTCTACTCATTAGATAGGAAATGGGTGAGTTTAAGTCTAAACTCCCCGAAATAAAGGCCAACAAGTTTGGATATTACCAAAAATGTATTACTCTTCTCTCTAGCATTGAGCAAGTGGTGGATGTGCCAAATTGGCATCTTGGTACTTCAGCTTGGTACTACCCCTCCCCCCTCCCCTGTCCTGTGGCGCCATTATGCTAGGCCAAGTGTATGTTCCTATTGCCTCCTGTTCACTAGGTTTCTTGTTGGCAAAGTTTTGTATTTTAAACTGACCACATGGTTCCATCATAATTAGAAAAGTAGTTCCACTAAAATTTCAAAACTTTAAAAGTCTATTTTAAAATCTAAGCACGCTCTATTATCTGTGCACAAACATTTCTGTCTGTGTCTTATTTGACTATATGTAAGTGATTATGGTTTCAAGGTTACTCTGCCTACTAAAAATCTTTGTCAATGGAAGCTGTGAATTAATCTAAATTGCTTTAAAACTTTGTGACCTGACTAAGCCAAAGAAAAAACAGGCAGTTTTAAAAGACCTTGGAAAAGGACTTAAAAAAGACAATGTCCTTTACAAAGTAAATGAAATTGGTAACTAAGTTGGCTGTGAATTATGTCATTCCTATGTCCATCTATGCTAAGAGTTAACTATTGTACACTGACCATGGCTAGTAAACTAAAGCTAAGGGTTTGATTCTCTAGTTTTCTCCCCTGTGTGCCGATCAACTTCAATTAAGATCAAGGGACCAGAGTGACTAGGCCCAGGCACAGCTGCCTAAACCAGTGGCACCAGCCTGCAAAAGCCAGTGTAAACCAGGTCTCTAACCAGTATATGTAGAAATATTGCAGGTTACCAACAGGAGGTGCAACAGTCCATACATGCTGGGAGATGCCACAGTCTCTCTCAGACTCTGGCCTTGCTTCATCTCACATGACCAAAAGCCTGTTAATTAAGGGTAAAACACAAGCCACATTAGATATTTGGATCTGTAAATGTTCATCGCCAGAAGTTAGACCATACGGGGTCTATGAGCAAAGGATAGAAATTGATTTCTATACTATTTTACAATTGGAGGTAAATTCCTAAAGGTAACTCAGACTGCAGAAAAAAAATGGCCACTCTTTCTATTCACTGCCCACAGGACAGCCTACAGGCAAAGAATATACAGCCCAGTGTTTCAATGATGCATTTAAATGCAAATTAAAATAACTTTACAAAAAGGATTTAAAATGACATCCCCCTTGTAAAAATTTGAGAAGTTGTGGGGAGTGGCTGGCCTCCCAGACAAGTTTAAAAGATAAATTTTTCCTAAAGGTTTATTTCAAAGTAAAAGTATTCTAGTTTGCCCTTAAAGTTTTTTGTAACAGTTGCCAGAAGGCCCACAGTAAAAGATAGGGCAAGTTTGTCAAATGTAATTTAATAAGTAAAACCATGCTTATAAAACTACTTCCAATGACCATCTTTGTTGCTTTTAGTTGGAGTAAAAGTGACTGTTTGTAAAAAAAAAAAAAAAAACTCATTGATCTGCAGTTCGAAGCCAGTCCAGGCACAGGCAAACTAAAGTCCCTGTGAGATTGTCATCTCTAATCTGCCAACAGAGTGCTCAAAGCTGAGTTGTTTTGGAGTTTAAAGTGGCCAAGTGCTAGTCCTGAGCTGGAGAGCTGAGGGACAGCACTCAAACCCTGAGTTCAAGTCCAGTGACTGACCAAGGAAAGTGCCAAAGATGTATTTATCCCAACATAAGAAAGGCACTCCAGGGACCCTGACAATGTTAAAACATCCAGATGCAATTACTAACAAATGTTTGGATGACAAAAGTGGTATCAGGTCCTGAGTTACTTGAGCTTGGTCCTCCAAAAAATTGATCAAGCCAGAAGGTCATAGAAAGATAAGTTTGTAAACATGCCTATCACCCATGTTGGTCTAACTGGGCAAAACTTTCCAGAGATCTGTGATAGTGGGTAATAAAAGCTAAGATTGTAGAATGTAAATCCCAAAACCCCTGTATCTCCTCAAAGTCCTAATTGGCAGTAACTTTTGAGCTGGTTAAATTCATCTGTTGAAAAGCTTGTAGAGCTGAGATTATGTTCCTATTGAGATCTGTCTAAAGGCCTACATAGGTAGGCATTCCTCTGCCAGACAGAAAATGCTTTTATAAACCAGGGTGTTAAACAGGCTATGCTGCTGTAGCCCAAGAAAAGGCCTGTACATTTGTTATAGGTTAAATGTTGTCTATAAGCCACTTTAAGCAGGCTACCCAGAGGCAGTGGGTCATAGAGTGCCAATCAGTCTCAGGTTAAAAGCATCTACTGGGCTTTCTTTTAAAAATCTCTGACAAGTAATTGTTAGTCAATTGTGAACAAGTTATAGGTAACCTCCATCTCATTGATCTCCTTGTTGCTTTAACTGGAAATAAAAAGAGCTTTTGTAAGAAAGTTCAAAGCCATCCTGGGCACAAAAAAAAAAAATCCTTCTAAAACTCCATCTCGCTACTAATCAGCACAGAACGAGGACTATCCAGCCAAAGGCTGAAAGTGGCATTGTGACTCTAAGTAGTAGAGCATTAGCCTGGAACAGAAGGACTCAGGGACAGTGCCCAGGCCTTGAGTCCAAACTGTAAATGCCAACCGGGACAAGCTATCCCAGGAATGGATGTTGAGACAATGGCCAGGACAAAGTCAGTCCTGTCCATGGAAAACCATGGAAAAGAGTGAGAGATGATACCCTAAATGGAGTCACTTTATGCTTTATGCATTGTTTCTGGCAAAACTGGAGCTTCAGTTTCCACCCCCACTACAAAGGCAGAGGAGGGGTCCCGCAGAGCAGTGGGGACCTCACAGATGAAGTCCTTCAGGGGATGAGGCCTCACAGAAGAGGCTGCAAAAAGGGGTGTACCTCACTGGGAGGCCGCAGAACTGCGGGTGCCTCATGGGGAAGGCCACAGAAGTGAGGGTGTCTTGTGGGGGAGGCCGCAAAAGAGGGGAGGGCCTCACAGGGGAGACTGCAGAGGAGGGGAAACTGCAAAGGCAGTACACAGAGGAGGAGTTTAAACTTAAACTCATCCATACTTTTATCTTCAGTTGCAAGGGAGAGGGAAAGAGGGAGAGGGAAAGAGGAAGAGGGAGAGAGGGAGAGAGGGAGAGAGAGAGAGCCAGAGCTATCTGCCCAAGCACTCACAGAAGTGGAGTTTTAAATTTGGGGCAAAATTTGATTGAAGGGGCTCAGCAGCCCTCCAAGGCCCAGGTGGCCTTAATGTAAAGAAATTTAGTGTCCTTCCCATGGTAAGGGACCTGATGCCATGGGCCTATATTAGAGTGTTCTCCACAGTACAGGTTGGCTCCTAAAGGGGGTGGTGGCCCTGCCAGTGGAGAATGTCTTCATGTTTGTCCGTGCGCATTCCTTGGGACATGCGGGAGGGGTCCTTGGGCCAAGGTAGGCCCCTGGCACTTGGTCCACGTTTGACTCTGATGGGGGAAAGGGGGGCTCGGTTAGTCACAGAGGCCCAGGTGGCCTTACCACTGAGATATCAGAATCAGAAACGCAGACCTCAGATAAACAGGTCACTTACCCTGGAGTGGGACTTAATTAGCAGTGTTGGATGGGCTGGTAGAGCGCTCAGTCAGGAGAAAGTTACCTTGGTGGTCCTCTGGTGACTGGCGGATAGGATCTCAGGATAGGTCCCAGGGAAGCTGGTTGAACTTCCTTCCGAAGTGGAGGGAGGATCAAACCCACTGGGGAGCCTATCCCCACAGGGCGACCAATGTAAGAGGATCAGACAAAAATCCATGCAAGGGGACCATGCAGAAGCAGGAAGGCAAAGGAGAAAGATTATTACAAGGTTTATTAGAGGAGCCATATTTCCCCCAATAGGGAGCACATGACCTCCATCACTATCCTGGTAGCATGAGGATCTGAGGGAAAAGGAAGTGAGGTAGATGGGAGTCCAGGTGGGTCTGGGCAGAGAGAGGGAGGGGCCAGTTGTATGGAAGGAACTCCAGAAATGGGAGGGGGCCCGCGTGTAGGTGCTCATACTTCGAGCTCATGACTCTACCTGATTCTGGGGCCTGGATGAGCTGCCTTGATCTCTTCTAAGTCATTTACCACATGAGGGTTTTCTGAACTCATACATCACCGCAAACTGCTAACATTCCTCCCTAGCACATCTCTCAATATATTTTTTCCATCATATATTTAAACATATTTATGTGTATACATTCTCTACCCTCCCCCAACTCCACACACAAAGGCATAGACCTTCAAAACAAAGTTTTTCTTTTTTTCCTTGCTACAGTGTCTAGAACCTAATAAACTCAATAGATACAAAAGAGTGAGTTGGGTACTAGTGTCACACCTGTAATGCTAGCTATTCAGGAAACTGAGATCTAGAATCACTTTTTCCATTTATTTTCCATTTTGATTAAAATTTAAGCATTAAAGGAACTTTTAAAGAGAATCAAGACTTCCTTTTTTCTGGAGGTTTCCTTCACTCCCTTTCACCTAGTCCAGCTAAATCTGTGTCCCCTGGGAGCTATGGCATCCCAGAAAATCCATAGTCCCCCAGACCCCAGTTAAATTCAGACAGAATCCAGCATTGCCTTTAGTCATGTGGTGGGCAGAGCAGAAGGCATCCACCACGTGTGCTACCCAACACCTCTAATCCACACCTGTGCCACTTCCATACTCCCAGCCACATGAGCAGCATTGTGTCACCATCGCTTGCACTGGCATAGGCTTTCGTGGTCATCAGGATAGATGTCCTGAGAGCTATTTCATCTGCACAAGGTGACATTTCCTGGGTCCAGGTATATTGCTGATCTGGGAAATCACTGGCATTGGAGCAAGCCAGGGCTGCTGCAACCGCACTGTAGGATGCATCTCTCTGCAGCAAAACCTGAGGCCCTTCCTTCCTAGACACAATGGAGATCCTAGACAATTCCCTGCTTGTCCCTGGATGAGTCCATGAATATATCCACAGCCCTCATCTGTCAGAAATGAACAAAGAGTACAGAATTGTTCAAGTCATTTTCCTTCTTCACAGAAGGGTGCACTATCATCCTGGCCCCCCAGAGCGAGGCAGCACAACAAATGGGCGGATCCACTTGGTTTTCATCCCAACCTAGGAATGATATTGTCCCTTCTCATGTTGCTAAGGAGTCAGGATCACATCTTTGTAAACAATCGGTTACCAGGGTAATAGGGTCATAGAAGGAAGACAAGTCATTCTAACCATCAGTGGACCATCCCTAGTCAAGAGACAGTGTACTTTGAGAGGCCATTGCTCAAAAACAAACATCCTCTTTACCTGCTAATGAAACTGCAACTCCACTGCACCTCACCTTTGTCATTACAACAACAACAACAAAAAGAAAAGGAAAAGGGTGTTTTGGACTTTCTTGTCAGGACTGGCTTGAAACCACAATCCTCAGATTTCAACCTCCTGAGTAGTGCCAAGCTTTTTCATGAGACAATTCTCTCAAATTAACCACCAAGAAAGAAGCTAAAAGAAATAGAGAAAAGTCCAGGACTTGAGCTGAGGCTCAACTGGAAGATAATGGACAGCACCCATGCCCTGATTTCAAACCTATGACCAGCACACCATCATCATCATCATCATCATCATCATCATCATCATCATCATCATCATCATCATCATCATCATCATCATGTGAATAAAAAGACTGTAAGAGCCTATTAAGAATATTAAAATTGAGGGCTTGGAAGGTGGCTCAGTGGTAGAGCTCTTGCCTTGCATGCATGAGGCCCTGGGTTTGATTCCTCAGCACCATATAGCAAAAAGGAAAAAAGCCGGAAGTGGCGCTGTGGCTCAAGTGGTAGAGCGCTAGCCTTGAGCTGAAGAGCTGAGAGATAGCGCCCAGGCCCAGAGTTCAAGCCCCATGAGCAACCAAAAAAAAAAAAAAAGAATATTAAAATTGAGTGAGCCAGGCACTTTTTGGTGGCTGACATGTAATCCCAGTTAGGAGCATGAAATCTCAGGATGGTGGTTAAAATCCCACCGGGGCAGGAATTTCCATGAGGCTCTGATCTCCAACTAACCAGCAAAAATGCCAGAAGTAGAGCTGTGGTTCAAGTGGTAAAGTAACAGCCTTGAATGAAAAAGCAAAATAACAGTGACCAGGCCCAGATACATAGGGCAGGACTACTACTAATTAATTAATTAAATACAAATACACAAATAAAAATCAGAGTGGAAGATGAGCACAAAACCAAGAGAATTGGTGGTTTACACCTGGAGCTCAAGCTACACAAAAGACAGAACTTGAAGATCTGGGTTCCAAGGCAACTGAGGCAGAAAAGTCCCTTAGGAATTTGTGAGTATGTATCAGGTGTGGGTCTTGAACCCAGGGCTTGAAATAGAATTTTTTTTTTCTTAAAGGTAGCATTCTACCACTTCCTTTCTTTGGGGGATGAAATGGAGATAAGTTTTACGGACTTACCTGCCTGGGCTTTCAACCCCAATCCTCAGATTTCAGGTGCTGATACAGTACTCTTATCTTCTATGAGATTTTTATCTTCCATGAACTGCCAAAAGTAAAAGAAGCCAGAAGTTGATCTGTGTGGCTCAAGCCACAGAGACTGCTTGCTTTGAGGGAAAACAAACAACAAAAACCCTCATACACAGTGGCCCTACCCTGGTTTCAAACCCAGGAAGTGACCAGGCCCTATGTTCAAGTCCTAGGACCACCACCACCAGCAGCAAAAGAATGACTCAGGGACAGGGACTAGGCCCTGAATACAAGGCCTAGAAACAGCATAAAAAATAAAAGAAAAACAAATTCAGAGACTGTGGCTAGGCTCCAGAGTTCAAGGTCTACAACCAGCACCAGGACACACATACACACACACACACACACACACACACACACACACACACACACACACACACACACACACACACGAAATGAACAATAGTATAAGAAGGCAAAAGAAGAAGAGAAAAGTCAATAAAATATTTTTAAGTAGTGGCTCATGCCTATAATCCCAGCTACTGTGGAAGCTGAAATTTTAGGATTGTGGTTCATAGTCAACCTGGGCAGGAATCTCCATGACACTTGGTTTTATGTGTGCTAGTCCTGGGGCCTGAACTTGTGCTGTTTTGCACAAGACTAGAACTATTCTACTTCCCAGCTCTTGGTGATTAATTGGAGATGAGAGTCTGAACAACTTTCCTGCCCTGGCTGGCTTTGAACCACCATCCTCTGATTTTAGAGCCTGGCTAATGTCCCTGTTTTCCCATGAGAATCTTTTTTTTTTCTTTTTGGTTGGTCATGGGGCTTGAACTCGGCCTGCACACTGTCCCTAAGCTCTTCAGCTCAAGGCTAGTGCTCTACCACTTGAGCCACAGGGCCACTTCTGGTTTTCTGGTGATTTAGTGGAGATAATTGTCTCATGGACTTTTCTTCCCAGTCTGGCTTTGAAGTGCAATCCTCAGATCTCCCCCTCCTGAGTAGCTAGGATTACAGGTGTAAGCCACTGGCACTCAGTTTTTTTTTTCTTTTCTTTTTCCTTTTTTGTGGGTTGTGGGGCCTGAACTCCAGCTCTGGATGGTGTCCCTTAGCTCTTCAGCTCAAGGCAAGCACTTTACCACTGAGCCACTTCCCAGCTCCGCCATGAGACACTTAACCCTTATGAATTACCAAATTTGTTTTACAAAGCCAGATGTTGAAATGTGGCTTAAGTTTTAGAGCCTGCCAGCCTTGCTCAGGACATGGGAGAGACTCCAGCACAGTGACCTTGCCCTGATTTCAGGTTTAGGAACAGTCACCACTCCCTGTGTTCCAGCCCTAGGATCAGAACCAAATAAATAAATAACTCCCCCATTTTCACTGTATTTGATGTTGGCGTAATTTGTGAAGGTGAAGGGAAAAAACAAATTGTTTAAATAGGGATACAGTTAGACCTATTGCAACAATGAGATGTACAAGAAATTATTTCAAAAAATGAACTTTACAACATTTGCCTGGTGGGGGGTGTAGAGGACATTATATAAACAAAGCCATTCATGAAGCTGTTGCTCAAGCTGTTACAGTATGCTAGCCTTGAGAAAAAACAATACAAAAAATGCTTCATTCACAGTGGCCCTGCCCTGACTTCAAGCCTCAGGAGAGTGGCCATGTCATGAGTGAAGCCCTAGCAAGAAAAATGAAAATAAATAAATAAATAAAGCCAGAACTTTATCTGTGGCTCAAGCCATGGAGATTGCTAGTCTTGAGAAAGAAAAGGGAAAAACCTCAGACACAGTGGTTCTGCCCTGATTTTATGGCTAGCAAAAGTGAAGGCCCTATGTTCAAGACCTAGGACCAGCAATGAAGAAATAAAAATACAACAACAACAAAAACTTGGCAAAAATGCCCAAGTCCTGAGTACAAGCCATAAGAGCAGCACCTAAAATAAATGCAGAAAGAAAGAAAAATACATATAGAGCCACAATTTGGACTGTCTTGAGGTGGGAAGCCTACTAGTCTTGAGAATAAATTAGGAATAATGACCAGGCCTGGAGTTCAAGTACTATAACAAGCTCAAAAAAAAAAAAAAAAATCTGTCGGGAACCAAAAGGAGTCTCTCAACATGAAGATAGGCTTGACTATCTCACCAGAACATCTTGTGGCTGAGTTTACAGAACCACTCTCAGAAATCCGACCCTTTCATCCTGCCTTATGCAAACATCCTGCAGCTGCTAATGACCACCCTTTCACCCTGCCCTATGCAAAAATCCTGCAGCTGCTATGGCCAATGAAAATTCTTCCTTATTCCAAGCATATAAATACCCCTGTGTGAAAAATAAAAATTTGCAGCTTGACCAGGATCCCTGTCTTGCTGTCATTCTTCGTGTCTCTTGTCCCTTCATTCCTTCTCTGTTAGGTTCATTGCCCTCGTTGACGTCCTGCAGGTTGGGACAAAAATCCACAAAAAAAACTTCAAAACAAAAACCTCAGAAACAGTGGCCAGCCCTAATAATAAGCTAGATGACCCGAACTTACAAAAAAGAGAAAAAGAATAATAAATTAAGTGAAAAGAAGGGCAAAAATATTAGAGCCAATTCAATATTTCAAAAATATGGTTCACACCTATAATCCTACCTGCTCAAATGGCTGAAATCTGAGCATTTGTGGTTTGAATCCAGCCTGGGCAGGAAAGTAAATGAGAATTCTTTTCATTTATGCTATTCCTGGGCTTAAACTTGAGTTTTACTCAAGGGTAGAGCTCTACTACTTCCTACCTGTTGCTGGTTAATTGGTGAAAAACGCCTCATTGATTTTCATGCCTAGGATGGCTTTGAACCTTGGCTCTCAACTTTCAAGACTCTGTATAGTCATCTTGGCTTCCTGTAGTACTTTTTTCCTTTCTGTATTTTTTGACAGTTGTGGGGCTTGAACTCAGGACTTGTGTGCTGTCCTTGACCCTCTTGTACTCAGAGAGCCTTGTGCTCTACCATTTGTGCCATAGCGCCACTTCTGGGTTTTGAGTGGTTAATTGGACATAAGAGTCTCACAAGGACTTTTCTGTCTGGGCTGGCTTCCAACTGAGGTCCTCAGATCTCAGCCTGTTGAGTAGTTAGAGCCATAGAACACTTATCTCATATTTGTTAGGTTTTAAAAAAGAGATAGCTGAGTAAGAACAGCACCATGCACGTGGTATTCAGGTAAGGGGTAGGTTTATTCAGTAGACCTGCTGGGACCAGGCAAGGTTGGCATTCCTCATGGCTGGGAAAGGCCTTGGAATGAGAGAGAGCTGGGAAAGAGAGGAAAGAGAGGAAAGAGATAGAAAAGAGCAGAGAGAGCAGAGAGATGAGACAGAGCAGAGAGAGAGCAGAGAGAGAGAGCAGAGAGAGCAGAGAGAGGGCGTCTGGGCCTGGGCTAGGCCTTATCTAGGGTACGGGTGGAGAAAGGTGTGGCCACATCAAATTCAGATGTGACCTCAGTGGATGCAGATGTGACCTCTTCCAGGTGTCCCAGTTGCCTAGGTAATGCAGGTACTGGGTGGAGACTTTGCTGTGAGGAGGGTGGAGTCTGCTTGCCATCCAGGAGCGGACCTTACAATATTAACCACCCCCCCCCAAAAAAATGTGCTATGGCTCAAATTGTAAAACTTCCATCCTAGAAGGGGGGAAAAGCCCAGCACCTCAAGAAGACTGGCAGGTCAAGCCCTAGGATGACCATAAAAAAATAAAAACCAGGGCTGGTAAAGTGGCTCAGTGGTAGAGTGTTTGCTTGCCTTGGATGCATGAGGCCCTGGTTCGATTTCTCAACATCACATAAGCAGAAAAAAAAGCTGGAAGTGGTGTTGTGCCTCAAATGGTAGAGGACCTGGAGCTGAAATGCTGAGGGACAGCACCCAGGCCCTGAGTTCAAGCCCCATGACCAGCCAAAATAAATAAATAAATAAAAGCCAAATACAAAGAAATAAATACAACCACCAAAAATAAAAAGGAAGAGTAGTGCACTGGCTAAAGATGTAGTGCCTGCTAACTTAGAGGGGGTGGGGTGCGGAGTGGGAGAAAGCATGGAGACTGGAGACTGGCCAGGCCACTTTGAAGCCCTGGGATTAACACAAAGAATAAAAACAACAACAGAAAGGCAGAAAGTGAGCTTTGGCTCAAATAGACTATCAGCTTTAAATCAAAAACAAAAACTAAACAACACTGACCAGGCCCTGTGTTCAAGCCCTAGGTCCAGAACCAAAACATAAGAAAAACCTAGCCAGGTGCCAAAGGGTCACACCAGTAATCCTAGCTACTCATACTCAGGAGACTGAGTTCTGCGGATCACAGTTTGATGCAAGGAAGGAAAGTCCAAGAAACATAATAAACTACTCAGAAAAAGCTGGAAGTGGTGCTGTGGCTGAAGTGGTGAGCAAAAGTAGCTCAGGGACAGAGCCCAGGCAGAAGAGTTTAAGCCCAAAGGCTGGCAAAAAGGAACAAAGAAAAAAAGAAAGTGAGTAATTAAGCTGTGGTTCAAGGTATGAAGCCTGCTAACCTGGAGAAAAAAGGTAAAAAATGTAAACAAAAATATTAAAAAATTATTCCCAGAACCACATGCTCCAGTGCACTTTTCCCTACATCCTTAGTGTGCAGACAACCAGGCCAATGCCCCTGCTATATCCTGTATCTCAATGCCAAAAATTTCAATTATTTGAAAACTGCCTTCCGAGAATTGCCACATAGGGACCACATTGAGAATTATTGACCTCAAAAATATTTATTAACATGATTTCTTTTATTCTTGTGATTTTTCTATGTCCTTCTCATCATTACTTCCCTAGCACCTAGCAAATTAACTAGAATAAAAATATAGAGACATATCTGCTTATTGAACATCTACATGTATATTTGGGATAATAAGTTGGTTTATATGGGGTCATCAACACTGAGCATTTTTTACAATGAGCCTCATACTTTGTAAAAAACAAAAACAAATAACACATTTAACCCTCAAGAACTCTACATTTGCCAGTCAGCTGTCACTCATACCTGTCATCCTAGCTACTAAAGGGAAGCAGGTGCTTGTGTTGTTCAAAAATAGTAATGTTGGAAGTGGCGCTGTAGCTCAAGTGGTAGAGCGCTCGCCTTGAGCTGAAGGGCTAAGGGACAGCGCCCAGGCCCAGAGTTCAAGCCCCACGGCCGACAAAAAAAAAAAAAAAAAAGTAATGTTACAAAGATAAGGAAAAGCCGAGAAATTATTATAGACTAAAGGAGATCAAGTATACACAACTATATATAATTCATGATTATGTACTGGTATTAGTACTGGAGAAAAAAAATGACAGGGACAGAATTGAGCCAATTGGCAAGACTGAAATATAGACAAAGATTAAGCAAAAGTATGGCATTGTGATTAATTTACTGAAGCCGGTAATTACTGTGGCTATGTAATAACGGGACATTTTTATCCTGAGGAGAGCAAGATTAAAATATGTAGGAATAGAGGACTATGATATATACAAGTTAATCTCAAATGTATGTCCACAAAGAGAACATACACACAAATAAGTGATTAAGCGAATGAAGGAAAATGTTAACTATAGTGAATTTTCATAAAAAGCACACAAATACTGTTTATATTCTTTTTATGACTTTTCTTCAATTTGACCATTTTTAAACAATACTAGATTGAATAGTGAAGAGATGCACTTGAACTGCAGAAGATGAGTTTCCGACGAGTGTTCTATGAGGGTTTCATGGAGAATGCAAATATTAGGGGATAAGAATAAAAGATCAAGTGTTACCATATGAAAAATTATGGAAATCCAAACATTCAGACTATAACAATAAAGTACCAAGAGTAAGTTCACAGACAGAAAATAACTCAGGACTACTGTGGGTTGAGGGAAGGCAAGAGGCATGAATGGCTTAATGGCCCAAAATTTTTGTTGAGGATGATGGATATGTTTGGGACAAGATAAAGGTGATGGTTCTACAATACTGGAAATGTAATGAAAGTCACTGAATTGTGGTTATAATAATAAATTTATTACTATTCCCCTATAAAGAAAAACAATCATCCCATTTTAGAGGCTACTGTTTCCAGGAAACTCTCTGACATTATATACTCACAGGAAACTGTACTCTTTCTTTCTTACATTCATATATTTATTGTTTTTTTTTTTTTTTAGGTAAAACCCTGCTAGCACAGGCCAGCCTGGAACTTGCAATTCTGCTACTTTGTTGCTTGAGGAATGTCTTTCTTCTACCCAAGACATTCCATAACAAAATTTATTTTCTAATAACAACAACAAACAAAAAGATCAAGTATTAAGGTCCTTACCCTAGGACTTAGGAGCAAACAGGACATCCTGATTATATCAGTTCCCTCTGTCCAGAGAGCATTGTGTGCCTGGGGCTTACTGGTTTACAGAATGTCTCCTGAGCCTGGGAAAGACAGGCATAAAAGGAAAAAGCATCCCAAGTCCTGTGCATGAGCAGGCAATGGAATATATGTTGTATTAAATATTTCTTTGGATATAGAACCTCCCTGCCCACTCTGACCTTGGATATGCACATAGTTCACAAGTCACCAACAAAGAGCAAGGCTTTTGCTCTTACTTCCATATTGTAAATGGTTACTATCTCAGTTTTTATTCACTGAAGTGTCACAAATAAATGAATCACAATCACCAAGAAGTAATAACTTACCCTGGCCAGTTTGTCTGGTTTGCAGGAGATGTGTTGGGAAAAACATCTCTGTTATCTCTTCAGAAAAATCTTCATCCCCTGAAAAAAACAAAGTTTTACATGAAAAACATTCCAGAAAAACTGCTGAGGATCACAAGAAAGGTGAGAAGGAAGAGGAGTGAAGGCAGCAGAAGTATGCATAACAATTTAATGAGCATGGAATATGAGTGCTTATAGAATTTTTTCCTTTCCTTCTCAAGTTTTTATGATGCATTGTTATCATTATCCATTCTTTCACTATTAAACTTAAATGTCCAATTAAGACAAACATTTCTGAGACTTTTCTTCCACCACTGGTTAAGCTGAAGCTACAGGCGTTAGGGATAATAATAATCACTCGGCCTTCTGAGATTTCTGGGCAGACTTTGTGGCCTTGCCAGCTCCTGCAGACTTCTTGTCCACATCTTTGATGCCACACACAGCAACTGTCTCCTATCACAAACAGCAAGATGACCCAAAGGAGGATAGTCAGAGAAGCTCTCCACATACACAAGGCTTGCTGGAACCATATGAACCATGACAGCATCACTAGACTTCAGGAATTTAGGACTAGCTTCCAACTTCTTACACGATCTCTTTTCAAGTTTCTCTTTCCAGTCAGTAAACTTGCAAGCAATTTACGCTGAATGACAATCCAGGACAGAGGCATATTTAGCACTGATTTGGCCTGGATGCTTCAGGAAGGTCACCTGAGCAGTGAAGCTAAATGTTTCCTTGGGTGAATCATTCTTGTTGTCATCACCCACGTTGCCACCCCAAACATCTTTGGGTGACATGCTTATAGAATTTTTTTGTGCATAGTATGTCGATAGATGTTCTTAATGGGCTTATAAGAGAGGTGGGCATTATCACACTTTGGCAATAAAGATAATGAAGGCTGGAAGAGGTCAAGAATTTCCACAAGATTTCTTAGCAAAGGTTAGGAGTTAAACCTTGGCCTCCACTCTCAATGCTCTTTGCGTCACATTACAGAAGAATGAATGGAGAGTATGAAGCAGATATTGTATAAAGTAAATGGAATTCAGGGCTGGGAATGTGGCTTAGTAGTAGAGTGTTTGCCTAGCATGCATGAAGCCCTGAGTTTGATTCCTCAGTACCACACAAACAGAAAGAGACAGAAGTGACCCTGTGGCACAAATGGTAGAGCACTAGCCTTCAGCACAAAGAGGCTCAGGGACAGAACCCAGGCCCTGAGTTCAAGCCCCAGAACGAGAAAAAAAGAAAAGAAAAAGAATTTAAAAAATGGAATTCAAGTTATGGGAAGAGTTTCAGGCAGAGAAAATGAGTGCCAAGATTAGGTGGTGAAAGCATAGCAGGAAGTTTAGTATGATCACAGCATTTAATGTAAACAAAGGAAAAAAGCAACAAAGTAGGATCCAGCAAAGACTGGGCCTTTACACCCTGGTAAGATTTCAAAGTTTCTAACAAAGAGATGAGGAACCACTGAATGATGTTTAGAACAGAGACAAGTAAGATCAAATTTAAATCAAAGGAAGATCATTTTAGTGGCTGAGTAGAGAACTGATCAGCACTAATCTAGGAACAAAAAAGGAAGTAAAATTGAGGGAATAATCCATGATTCAAGTGAGCAAGGTGATGTTTAAATCAGCGGGAGAAAGGATTAATGTTGGAAGGGTGCTAAGGAAAATGTTATCTTGATGATGGGAAAACAGAACACCTCACTGAAGAAACATGTAAACATATGGGTAAGTCAAGAGCAAACTGTAATCAAGACAGCCAAACATACTGTCAGGAAATATTCCTTCTCTCTTTACACACCTAAATCCTATCCATTAACTCACTTTGAGACCAGCCTAAGGTTTTAGCCTTTAGAATCTATATATTTCTTAATCAGCAGTGTATAGCTTCAAGGGCAAATTGTTACTGCTTTATCTGACCATTGTCCCCAAAATTTCCCGCGATTGGCGGGAAGAATGTATCATAGCTCATTTGTGCCTCTCACTTGGCATTTAAGAGAAAGAATTAAAATGACTTAGCAATCCCAAGTATAAGATGGATTGTGAAGGTGATCTCATTAATACCATCCTTACCAATGTAACTCATTTAAGCAACATTTAACTATATCCTAATATGAATAAAAATCTAAAACCTGACTCGTAGGGTCATCCAACTAAATCCTACTGGGTGCAAGAAATTAATCTGAAAACATAATGACATACCTATATCACAAAATATTGACAAAATGATCCAATAGCATGCAGAATTTTTTTCACTTATATTTATCTCATTCTGTTCTAAAAAATTATTTAGTGTATACTTAAAATGTAAATAATATTCCAATATATACATTTAATTTACAATGTTCAGATATACAATGTATTATGTTTGAGTGTTAATAAACTTATTTTTTGGTAAGTGTTGTGAACAAAATGAGGCAGGTCACTGCTGTGGCTCATGCCTGTAAACCTAGCTATTTGGGAAGTTGAGAATGGAGGATTATAATTTGAGGTCAGCCTTGGCAGCACAGTTTGTGAGATCCCTTCTCAGCCATAGCCTGTTACATTAGTATGTGCTCATCCTCCAACACTAATGTGAGAGTCCAAAATTAAGAGGATTTCAGTTCCAGCCCAGCCTGGGCAGAAAATTTTAGGAGATTCCATCTCAACAGAGAGGCTGGACACAGTGGCAAGTGTCTGTGATTCTAACAATGAAAGGAAGACTGAAATCGGTAATTGTAGTTCAGGCATGTATCCAGGCAGGAAACCATACTCTCCCTGAAAACAGTCAAGGGAAAGCAGGGCCCAAGGCATGGCTCTGTGGTAGAGTGTCTGCTTACTAAGTTTGAGTGAGCTGAGCTCAAACCCCAGTACCATCATAACAAAGGAAAACAATGGTGGAAGATCACTACCAAATACTTTCCACAGAATTAAGTATATATTGGGCAGGAGTGTGGCCCAATATTAGGTAGGGGTATAACTCCATGGTAGAGTACTTGCCAGAGGCTTGGTGACTGGCATTGAGATGAGGAGAAGTTGCATCAAAAGTATGTAGGATGGTGCTGGTGGCTCACGACAATAATCAGCTACTCAGGAGGCTGAGACCTGGAGGATGGACGTTTAAAGCCAGCCAGGCAGAAAATTCTGTTTAGATCTATCTCGACTTAGCAAGAAAAAGACAGACTGGTGTCGTGGTTCAGATTAGTAAGACATCAGCTGAGTTCAAGCTGTGGTCCTGGCACCAAAAACAACAATAACAAAATAAATAAATAAAGGAATAAAGTGTGGGCTTTGGAGGGACTTTGGAGAAAGGCAGGACTCTCCCAAAATCGGAAGACATATTCTTAGGCAAAGGGATGGCAAGGACCAAGAATGCTGATAGAAAAAGATGACCAACACTACCACAACAGCAGGTTCCTACCTTTATCCCCGTCAGCTACTTCCATTTTTTCAGTACTTCATTGAGATATCATTAAATGCCAACATCACTGCTGAATTCTCAACAAATATCACTGAGGAGGGCTGGCAAAGAGTGAGAGGAGTTGGGCAGGAGTCTCTTTTCAGAGTCATTTCTGGTGAACATATTAGACAAAAATCCAACTGTTTAGAAAATCCCTCAGAGTCCTCTGAATGGTATTTAAAGTTCAAGATTCCCATTCCTACACCAAACAGATGCTGATTACATGAACAAATGCAGTTAATTGCAGAAAAAATTTTATAAATAACACAACTGTCATATTGAGGAGTAATTAGAAAGAATGCAACTATCTAAACACATCACAATGGCTTTATGTGTTTCCTAAGTTAAGACTTCTAAAAAGCAGATTTTTTAATCTTTTATATCTTTGGAATCATTAAAATAATTACCATCGCTTGCTTATGACTATTATGCCACTTATTGAATACATTATTTCATTTTTGTTTTGTTTTGTTTTGTTTTTGCCAGTCTTGGGGTCTGAACTCTGGGCCTGGGCACTGTCTCTCAGCTCTTCAGCTCTTCAGCTCAAGGCTAGTGCTCTACCACTTGAGCCACAGTGCCACTTCTGGCTTTTTCTGCTTATGTGGTACTGAGGAATCGAACCCAAGGCCTCATGCATGCAAGGCAAGCACTCTACCACTGAGACACCTTCCCAGCCTCTGAATAAAGTATTTAATTTAGTACTTATTTTAACAACCTGTAAGGAATTAGATTGGGTTACCTTACAGATGAGAAAAGAGTTCAGGATCGCAGGTCACATGGCTTTAGTAAAAGACAGATCTTCATTTTGACTCAGTGGATAACTCCAAAGCCCATCATAGTTAACTGCCATCTCAATACTATGTTCAAAAAATCTTTTTTCCTTTTTTTGTGCAAGTCCTAGGGCATGAACTCAGGGCGTGGGTGCTGTCCCTGAGCTTCTTCAGCTCAAATCTAACACTCTATCACTTGAGCTACAGCTCCACTTTGGGCTTTTGATAGTTACCTGGGGATCAGAGTCTCACAGACTTTGCTGGTGAGCTGGCTTTAAACCCAGATCCGGCGTCTCAGTTTCCTGAGTATCTAGGTTTACAGGTGTGAGCCACCAGTACCTGGTCAGAAAACATTTTATAAAAAGGAATCAAGCTTTTACATAGACTAAGGAATCATTTATTAGTAAGATGTTATACAATTGTCTAGTCTGACAACAAACAAAAAAGAAAATGTCCCAGTCTGCATAAAATCCATACTAAAGGAGTAAGAAAAGTTTCTCACTGAGAAATATTCGCTTTGTAGAAAACTTGAAGACTAGTTATTTTACAGTTGATGAGAAATAGAAAAAAATCAAATGAGGTTTAGAGATATTAGTGGCAAGCACACTGACAGTTCAAAGAAGTAAAACAGAGAGCCATCTTTAAAAGCACTGACATGTGGAAAATTTTAATTTGGCAGCTCTCAAACTTGCTAGTCTCAGGACCTCCTAATACTCTTAAATTTTGAGAGCTCCCAAAGAGCTAATTAAACAGGTAAGGTGGCTCAGTGGTAGAGTGCTTGCCTTGCATGCATGAGGTCCTGGGTTCGATTCCTCGGCACCACATAAGTAGAAAAAGCCAGAGGTGGCACTGTGGCTCAAGTGATAGAGCGCTAGCCTTGAGCTGAAGAGCTGAGGGACAGTGCCCAGACCCAGAGTTTAGGCCCCAGAACTGACAAAAAAAAATGTAAGTAGAGCCAGGAACTGGTGGCTCTCACCAGTAATCCTAGCTACACACTCAGGAGACTGAGATCTATAGATTGCTATTAAAAGGTAGCTGGAGCAGGAAAGTCAATGAGATTCTTATCTCCAATAAACTACTCAGAAAACAAAACAAATCAAAACAAAACAAACCCAGAAGTACAACTATAACTCAAGTGGTAGAGTGCAGCTCAGAATCAATGCCTAAGTGCTGAATTCAAGCCCCAGGACTGGCACAAAAATAAATAAATTAAATAAAAAATAGGGTATACACATGCATTCGCATGTGCATGCACACACACGAGAGAAACAGACAGATATATTAAAAAGTAGAACTCAGCTAATGAGCAAAGCATCAGGTATTGAGTCCTAGTTTCACAAGCCAAACAAAAGAAAATTTAGAACTCAAGTGCTTATGGTAGTTTTGTAAACTTAAGAACAAAAACACTGGGGATGGGAAGGTGGCTCAGTGGTAGAGTGTTTGTCTTGTATGCATGAGGCCTTGAGTTCAATTACTGAGCACCACATAAGCAGAAAAAGTTGTAAGTGGCGCTGTGGCTCAAGTGGTAGGACACTAGCACTGAGCTAAAGAGCTGAGGGTCAGCACCCAAGCCCAGAGTTCACTCCCCACAACTCACCAAAAAGAAAGAAAAAGAAAGAAAAGAAACACTACTTATTAATATACGCTTATTGAAAAAAACTGTATTTTCCAAAAAAGGTAAAATTTCAGCAGAATAGACCCATTGTTTTACATCTTTAATAAATCACTTCATCCTTTAGCCTAATGAAAGACACCTGTATTCTCTCATCTGCTTTTATACTGTCTGTTGGGTTATGTTGTTTCAAGTATATGCAGAAAATCTACCTTACAAAGTCACTTAGTTAGGAAAGGAAGAAGTATTTTAGTTGCCTTCTCAGATTATCAATAAAGCTAATGCTGGCATACTCCTTAATATTACACTAAAACTCAACTAGTGGTCATCTCTTAAAATTTAGTTGTAATGAGATACATAGCAATGAGCCTGAAGCTATACCATAAGATTTTCTGCTTGGATGTATTAAATTAAAATCAGTTAGTCTTTTCTTTTCTTTTGCCTGTACATGATTTGCTAACATCACACATTAAATAATGGGAAAATACTCACACTGAGTCACACAAATCTTCCAAATGCTGACCAACTGTCCTGAAATCAATGAATATAGCTGTTATTATCAACACAGATTTCATCAGCATAGTCTGTAAACAGCACTGGGAAGCTACAAAGCTCAACAGAGCAATAAATACATTCTATAAAATTGAAACTTAGTTTGAATGTGTATCATGACTCATACATCGTTGCTTTTCTTGTCGTAAAGGCTCATTTCATTCACTTTTAAGAAATGTTCACCAAATAAAATTCTAGTCTCTATGACCACTTGTATACTTCAGAGTGAAAATGTCATTCCATGGCAAAGTAAATAGTTCATTTAAACACTACAAAAGGGCTAGGCACTGGTGGCTCATGCTTGTAATCCAAGCTACTCAGGAAATTAAGATCTAAGGATCATGGTTCAAAGCCAGCTCAGGCAGAAAAGTCTGTGAGACTCTTATCTCCAATGAACTACTCAGAAGAAGCCAGAAGTGGTGCAGTGGTTCAAGTGGTAGAGCACTACCCATGAGAAAAAAAGCTTAGGGCAACATCCAAGCCCTGAGTTCAAATTCTAGGACCAGCTTAAAACTGAATTCATTGGATTCCACTTTCTTAAAATAGCCAATTAGCAGAGAATATGTCTTAGAAATATATCTAATTAAATGTTAAAATAAAACAACCCTTAAGATTCATTTGTCCAGAAATTACATTTTATACTAACTGCCACATTACCTTATTACTATAAAAAATGAGCAGTTTCAACATTCATATTTTCTAAGAGATACAGGCTTTAAATTGTGGAGGCAGGGAGGGGGAAGAGTGTCACTCATGTTTTAGGTACTACCACCTTTTCTGCCTCAATTCAAGATGGGATTAAGGATCCCACAAGTCATGAGGCACAAATGAAGTATCTAGAGATATAAAGAAACATCAGCCAAACTGAGGACAAACTCTGAAAAGAGCAATCTTTAACTGTACTCACTGGTATGAACAATATCAGTATGAGGGATGCTAAGAGGAGTCTGACAGGGGAAAAAAAAAAGAAGACATAAGCAAGAGGCTGATGTGTCTGAACACCTAGATGGGGGAAAGTTGCAAAAAGAATTCTACATGAAAATTCTCACTGCAAAAAAGAGAGAGATGCAGGGTACCAGTGGCTATCCTTGTCAGACTGCTACTCAGGCAGCTGAGATCTGGGGATCATAGTTGGAAGCCAGCCTAGGAAGAAAACTCCATGAGACTCCTATCTCTAATCACAAAAAAAACTGGAAGTAGAGGTGTGGCTCAAGTCCTTAAAGGTCTAACTTCAAGCAAAGAAGGTCAGGGACAGCAAGCAGACCTTGAGTTCAAGCCCCAGGACCAGCACAGGCATTGTGCATGCACACACACAAACACACAAATTACTCTAGTAATAATAAATAATCTAGTAATAATAATAATATTAATAATAATAATAAATACCGCAGTAATAATAAAGACTCTAGTAATAATAAATACATTGCATCTTCCCACTCTGATTATGAATTTTCATATTACCTTTTTTCTCTTCTTTTTCTTCCTCACAAAATTCTGCTAGGGAAAATGCTTCTGAGTTGTTCTAATTCAAATATTAGAGCCTCTAATTCTTCTCCACTCAGAGAATTAAGGAAAGATTTCACCTGAATGAAAATAATAAAATATTGTGTAAATATTAATGAAAAAATCTCATAAGGAGGAAAGACTGAAGAGCTCATGCCAGCACAGCTCTGTGTGTGTGTGTGTGTGTGTGTGTGTGTGTGTGTGTGTGTGTGTGTGTGTGTGTGTGTGTGTGTGTGTTTGTGTTGGTCCTAGGGCTTGAACTCAAGGCCTGGGCGCTTAGCTTTTTTTTTTTAATTTTATTTTATTTTATTTGTGAACATACTGTACAGAGGAGTTACAGTTACATGGGCAGGATAATGCATACATTTCTTACCAAGAATTGCAGCCTCCTCCTTTGTTTACCCTTCACATCCCTTCCCAGCCTCACCGCTCCCCCCAATCCCAATCCTTCTCCTTCCCCCCCCCTTCCCCCACCTCCCTGCACCAATGTTGTAAAACTCGTTTTGAACATGACAACTTGTACTTCTCATTGTTGCAACAGGTCCACCTGTATCCTTAAACAACTGGTTTTCCCCCATCTCCTACACAAGTTATACTGACATCAAATATAGTGAAAGTAGGGGTTATATTGTGGGGGAGGTACATACAAACCAACAAAGGGATAATCTTATAAATGCATTAGAAACACATGCATGAAAGAAAAAAACATTAAAATACACATCTAAGGGTTCATTTTCCTGACATCACATTATCTGACCTTTTCCGCTTGACTCATACATATACTAGATATTACAAATAAGGGAAACCTTGGGACCTATGTTTGTTTGGGCCTGGCTTACTTCACTTAATATAATGTTTTCCAAGTTTTTCCATTTCCAAACAAATGGGGCAATGTCATTCTTTCTGATGGAGGCCTAGAATTCCATTGTTTATATATACCACATTTTTTTTTAAATTGTATTTTATTTTATTTGAGAACATACTGTACAAAGGGGCTACAATTGCATGGGCAGGATAATGGATACATTTCTTACCAAGCATTGCAGCCTCCTCCTTTGTTTACCCTTCACTTCCCTTCCCCGCCTCCCCCCTCCCCCCACCCAATTTTACCCCCCTCCCCCCACCCAATTATACCCCCCTCCCCCCCCCCACACCGGCATTGTAAAGCTTGTTTTGACATGACATTTTGTACTTCTCATTGTTGCAACAGGTCCACCTGAATCCTTAAACGACTTGTTTGTCCCCATCTACTCCACATGTTATACTGACATCAAATATAGTGAAAACGGGGGTTACACTGTGAGGGAGGGACATACAAAGCAACAAAGAAATAATCTTATAAATGCATTAGAAATACATGCATGAAAGAAACGAAAACATTAAAATACATATTTAAGGGTTCATTTTCCTAGCATCACATTATCTGACCTTTTCCGCTTGACTCATACCTATACTAGATATTGCAAATAAGGGAAACCATGGGACCTATGCTTCTTTGGGCCTGGCTTACTTCACTTAATATAATTTTTTCCAAACCTTTCCATTTCCTAACAAATGGGGAAATGTCATTCTTTCTGATGGAGGCATAGAATTCCATTGTGATATATACCACATTTTTTTGATCCATTCATCTACTGAGGGGCATCTGGGTTGGTTCCATATCTTAGCTATGGTAAATAATGCTGCAATAAACATAGTTGTGCTGGTAGCTTTAGTGTGGTCTTGTTTGTAAACATTTGGGTAAATGCCCAAAAGTGGGATTGCTGGGTCATCGGGGAGTTCTATGTGAAGTCTTTTGAGGAACCTCCATACTGCTTTCCAAAGTGGTTGATCAAGTTTACATTCCCACCAACAATGAAGTAAGGTTCCTTTCTGTCCACATCCCCTCCAGCATCTGTTGTTGTTAGAGTTCTTGCTTTTTGCCGTTCTAACTGGAGTGAGGTGATATCTCAATGTTGTTTTGATTTGCATTTCTTTTATGGCTAGGGATGTTGAACATTTCTTCATGTGTCTCTTGGCCATCCTTCTTACTTCTTCAGAGAAGTTTCTCTTTAAGTCTTTCACTGGGTGCTTAGCTTTTGTGCTCAAATCTAGCACTCCATTATTTGAACCACAGCACAACTTCCAGCTTTTTGGTGGTTAATTGGAGATAAAAGTCTCACAGACACTCTTATCTGAGCTGGCTTCCCACCATAATCATCAGATTTCATTCTCCTAAATAGCTAGGATTACAGTACCCAGTTCTAATTTTTTTTTTATCCCTGAGGCTCTTTGTTCTCAAGGATAGCGATATACACTTGGAGCTAC
>NW_027203309.1:0-87442 GCF_024711535.1 Dipodomys merriami
TTTCGGGTGGTTTATTGGAGATAGGAGTCTCACAGACTTTCCTGCCCCGGCTTGCTTTGAACCGAGATCCTCAGATCTCAGCCCCCTGAGTAGCTAGGATTACAGATGTGAGCCACCAGCTCCCAGCTAGAATGACATTTTTTAATGGTAGCAATTTTCAACTCCAGCTATCTATTCCTCCAGATGCAGAATGAAACCATCTATTCTTTAAATGTTGAAAACTAATTTGTGTGTGGTAGTGGGCACTGAAACTTGAACTCAGGTTTTCATGCTCTGATTTAGCTTTTTAAAAAATTCAAGATTGGTGCTCTACCAACTTGAACCACACCTCTTCCTCTGTCTTTTTTGCTGATTAATTGGAGATAAGAGCCTCTCCAGTTGGTCTGCTCAGGCTTGCTTTGAACCTTGATCCTCAGATCTCAGCCTCTTGAGTATCTGGGATGACATGTGTGAGCCACAGGCACCAGACCTGACAAACTAATTTGAAAGTCTAAAATCTTCTGTGGGTCAAGCAAAACCGTCTGTGGGTACTAATCTGGGGGATCTATAGCACAATATAATATCATCATAATATTGTCTCTTTTAAACACACACACACACACACACACACACACACACACACACACACACACACACAAGCGAAGGCAGAGAGACTCATGTGGATGAAATAATCATGGAGTTTTCTCCTTGATCTCTTTGCTACTCTACATTTGGCAATGGTCAAGGCTCTTAGTCTAGTTGCCTATGTTCTGCATTTGTGTATTTTCTGTCCCACTAAACTCTTCAAGAATCATTTCCAATGCAGTTTATGCCCAGTGTTTACTGGCAATAATCATAGTTCAAAGTGAGACATGCAGCTCAATTCTAACATGTTGAGGGAGCGACAGGCATGGGGTGACCAAACAACTCGAGCCCCCAAGCAGGAGAGAGACCCAGTCTGAGCAACAACCTTTTGCTGATGACCTCCTTCTGAACAGCAACAGCATATGATCATGCTTCTCTGCTTATGAAAATAGTACTGTTTGGGACCAAAATACACTTTCAGATAGGAAAAAGAATACAGTGTATTGAGCACTGTTAGAGGCAGGGCCTAGACCAGAGACTTCCCATGAGTTAGCTTTGCAATCACCCTGTGAGGTAAACATTATCTTTGTTCCCATTAGGTAGACCAGAAAACTGAAGAACAAGCAAACATTATCTCAAGATTTGTGATGCTGGAAAGGAGTAGAGACAGAAGGAATGAGTCAGCCTGATGCAGAAACCAATGTGGTTCCCCATCCCACGTGTCTGCTATCTTTGGAGCAGCGAAAGAGACGTGTGGTCACACGGTCACATGATCTTCTGGTCATGTAATTATGTGGTCTCCTTCCTGAAGATGTGGAGGAGAGATCAACAGAAAGCATCAGCTGACTTGTGCCAACTTTGTCTGTGAAACAAGATTAGGCAGGTGACCTATTCCAGGATTTAGGCAGCATGGATTCTGGAGCAAAATTCCATGGAAGGAATTTGGGGACTATATTTCTCAGTACTTGCCTCAGTCCTTGGTATTTCTTCATTTGACTCTCCTGGGAGTCTGGCCTCAAAGGGCATGCCCAAATCCCCCCTATGGCAAGAAAGAAGGGCCAGCATTGGACTTGTGCTTATGATATTACAGGATTATGAATGAATTAATGCATTAGGGAATGAATGAAATGATATAAACACATGGTAAATTGGTTCCAACTCTCCAGTGACATTTGACACATAAGCGAAGATTTCAAAGAGAAGCTTTTCCATTTTAAGCTTAAAATATAATCAGCAGAGCCAGGAGCCTGTGGCTCACTGCTGTCATCCTAACTACTCAGGAGGCTGAGATCTAAGGATCGCAGTTCAAAGCCAGCTTGGGTAGGAAAGCCTGTGAGACTCTTCTTTTTTAATTAACTACCAAAAGAAACCACCAGGGCTGGGAAGGTGGTTCAGTGGTAGAGCGCTTGCCTTGCATGCCTGAGGCTCTGGGTTCAATTCCTAAGCACAACATAAGCAAAAAGAAAAAAAGCCAGAAAGTGGCACTGTGGCTCAAGTGGTAGAGCGCTAGCCTTGAGCTGAAGAGCTGAGGGACAGCACCCAGGCCCAGAGTTCAGGCCCCATGACCGGACCCCCCCAAAAAATTTAACAAAAGAAACCACCAGAATTGGAGCTGTGACTCAAGTGGTAGAGTGCCAGCCTTGAGCAAAAAATAATTCAGAGACAGTGTCCAGGACTGGTACAAAAAGGAAAAGCAAGAAAACAAAACAAAACAACAAAAAAAACAACCAATAATAAGCAGAAAGCCCACAAGGGTGAAAACAAAGATTGGGTGAAAAAATCTTTTCACTGCTAACAAAGCAATTGTTCCCAGAGAAGGATAAATGAGTAGATAAATCTATTGGGAGCTTCTATTCTGGATGCTTGGGTCTCTGCAGAGAACAGAAACTTTAGAAGAAGAAAAAGTAAAGAAAGATGGAAAAGGAAGTAGGAGGCGGGCTTCACTCTGAAGCTACACCTCTTCCTCTTCCTCCCTGTCACTCTAATGCCTTCCTCCGAGTCCATTCATTCCCAGGACCTAGGTTTGCTCAGATAAGGGATTTGCAGAGAAAGAACTCTCCCTATCTCTCCCCTGAAGAAGAAAAGTTCTACCCACTTTCCTCTCTGCCAGTGTCCCAGATGTGATCTGCTTGACAAACAAAAATACACAGTGAATTTTTAAAAAGGGCAGTGGCAGCCCAAACAGCTATCTGTTCAACCCCAGAGAATTTTTCTCAGCCAGGGCTTGTTTTCTAAATTCCTCTTATCAATGATTGGCTCAGCAATTGGCCAGGTGATGCAGTTCTGGCGAATGAGGGAATGCATGTCAAGGGTGTAAGGGAGGAGGGGAGAAGTTTCCTGTCTCTGTGAAGCAACAGCAGACAATGTCTCCTAGAGCAAGGCCACCATCTTATTCCCAAAGATGGACTTAATATGTTGAATAGATATGCCAAAATAAACCATGATGCATCCCCACCCAGCTACTGTCTGCGTCTTATCTTGACACATCCCTCCTTCTGTACCTGCACGTGGTATATATCTGATGTTGTTTATTTAAATTCATTTGTGCCACAGGGTTCTGTTCATGGTAGCCAGAAGCCTCCAAAGTGATGAAACAACTCCTTTCCCCTCCATTCCACATGGATCCACTCACTGGCCCTAAAAGTGTGGGTAGCAGGGCTATCACCAAAGACTGTGAACAACAGAAGTGGTACCAAAAAAAAAAAAAGGAGGAAAGTGATAAAGCAGCATTGGGGGGAGGGGTGCGGCTATGCTCTGAGCCTCTCTCTCAAATTGAGAAAATGGTGAGTCTTTCCAATTTTGTATTCCAAGACAAGTTCCAGGTAAGCCTCTAGCAGGGGACAAATCTTCATCACAATGGACAGAGCTCTCTGAAGGAATGACTGAAGAGCTTCCAGCAGCTCTGCTGTACCCACTGAATAGCCCGGAGTCTGTGAATCACTGTCTCCACATGATTTCTTCTCTTACTCATAGATGCAAAGGTTGAGGCAAGACTGGTCACGATTTTGCTTGAAATGTGTCCCCAAAGTGTCTGGTAGATACATTTTGTTTTTTCTACCTTAGGCCTGAGTAAATGAGCTGTGATTTGAGACCAGAGGTAGTAGCCCCATCAGACTGTTGGTGTGAGCTAGTGATAATCCTTGCATTGTTAAAGCAGTGTTCAAAAGAAGAGGAAGGAAGAAGAGTAGGTCCAGAGATCCTAGGATCCACAAAATCTAAGAAGTTTCTTGTCTGTGCTTCTTAGTGGATTAACTTTGTTGGTCCTGACTAATAGCCTACGTTCATCTGTCATAAGCAACCATCAAAGATAAATAAAGCCAGGTGCCAGTGCCTCACACCTGTAATCCTAGCTACTCAGGAAGCTGAGATCTGAGGGTCACAGTTCAGAGCCAGCCTAGGCTGGCATATCTTCCATAAACCACCAGAAAACCAGAAGTGGCACTGTGGCTCAAGTGGTAGAGCACTTGGCTTGAGCTGAAATGCTGAGGGACAGTGTTCAGGCCCAGAGTTCAAGCCCCACAACCGGCCAAAAAAAGAGATAAATGAAAGAGTCCTGTGTGCTGAAATGAAAGCAAAAATGTTAAGCAAAAATTGAAGAGGTCTGCACACACCATGAGTGGCCTAATTACTGTTGTGTTAAAATACTGGGGGAGAAAGAATTTATTAGATTCATCCAAATAAAATGTTGAAGTAAGCACTCAGGAATCTTAACAACGATCATCTCTGAGGTAAATGAGATGCCATAACATAGAGATGCAGAGAAAGCCTTGTCTTTTGTGTCAGTACTAGGATTTGAACTCAGGATCTTGCACTTTTTGTTTCTTTTGCTCAAAGTTGGCACTCTACCACTTGAGCCACAGGGCCACTTCATATTATGTAAACAATGCCTACTCTGTCTGTGGAGGAGGCTGTGTGACTCTGATAAAGTCACACACCTTATCTGGGCCTCATGTACTTACTTCTAAGGTTAAATGATTGCCTGGATCAGGTGTCATAAATGATTGGGCCATCAAGTATTAAAATGGCTAGACAGGTCAAGAGGTCTGGAACTAGAGAGCTCTGGGCAAGTGCAAAGCAAGGTGTATACTCATTCATATGTACACACACATATGCACACACATGCATGCATGCACAAACACACACACACACAAACCAATTTCTCATAGTATACTACTGAAGACGTATAAGGATCAATATTGGCTTGAAATGTGACTTAATGATAGAGTGCTTGCCTATCATGCATGAAGTCCTGGGTTCAATTCCTCAGTACCACATAAATAGAAAAGCCGGAAGTGGTGCCATGGCTCAAGTGGTAGCATGCTAGCCTTGATCAAAAGAAGCTCAGGGACAGTGTCCTAAGTTCAAGCCCCAGGACTGGCAAAAAAAGACCAATGTTATCAAAAAAATCTGGTGTCCCAGAGGAGCCAGAAACACATGTGAATTGCATGTGAAAATATCTCATTTTTAAGTCAGGCACCAGTGGCTCATGCCTGTAATCCTAGCTACTCAGGAGGCTGAGATCTGAGGACCATGATTCAAAGCCATCCTGAAAATTCATGAGACTCTCATCTCCAATTAACCAAAAGGCTGGAGGTAGACTTGAGGCTCAAGTGATAGAGCAGCAGCCCGGAGCACAAAAACTCAGGGACAGCACCCAAGCTCCAAGCTTAAGTTCCAGGAACAATTCGCTGGTACTAAACCAAACCCATCTAACAAGTCATCTACCTACAGGCTGCCTATAGCTACCTCTCACTAAACAGTCATTGTAAGCTGGGCACTGGTGGCTCAGGCCTGTAATCCAAGCTACTCAGGAAACTGAGATCTGAGGCTCAAGGTTCAAAGCTAGCCTAAGCAGGAAAATTTATAAGACTCTTATCTCCAATTTACACCAAAATGATGGGAGTGGAGCTATGGCTCATGTAGTAGAGTGCTAGCCTAAAGATCAATATCCAGGCCCTGAGTTCAATCCCCACTTACAGCCCCCCCAAAAAGTGATTGTGGATACTGGAAGTCCAAAGCATTGAAGCCCTGATGGAGATAAAGAACTCCATCTTCCAGAAAGTTCTAGCTTCACTAGCCCCCTCCACCAAAAGCTCACATTCCTTTTCCCACTGGTGTCTCCTCCTCCCCCAGACAAATGAGAGCTGGCAGAAGACCCTTGGGATAAAAATTCTGAGCAAAGCCAAGCATGGGTGGCTCACACTTTTAATCTGAGCTGAGATCTGATGATCTTAGTTCAAAGCCCAGGTTAGAAAAAAGCCTGTCATATGACCATATAATATGATGCTAAGTGAAATTAACTCCGCCTCCCCCCCCCCAAGATAGGGAAACAAGAGGTTTTATCTTTCTTGCTGTTATTTTAATGTATGTATAATGTACTATGTGATTTTTTTGTTTGTTTTGTCTGTTCTTTCCCCATTGGTATAACCCCTGGTTCATTGATTGTAGTGCCCTGCATCTTGTATATACAATTTTCTAATTTGGGGAAGGGAAGGGAAATAACAAAATGCTGAAATAAAGATACAGGTTGACCCATTGTGACAATGAGGTGTACAAGAAATTGTGTTGAAAATGAAGTTTACAACTTCTGGGGGGGGTGGGAGGAGTGGGCCGGTAGGGAGGGAAGGGATGGTATGGGAAAAACAGAGGAGGAAGTAACAATGCTTCCATGGGAAATGTACTCATTACCTTACTCATGTAACTGTAACCCTCTGTACAGTATCTTTACAAAAATATATTAAATAAATAAAGTTTTCATAATATATATTTGAATATATATCTGTATATATACATATACATGTATTTGTACATATGTATATACACATATATACAGATATAAATACATATGTGTATATATATATCTGAAAGCGGAGCTTTGGCTCAAATGGTAAGGCACCAGCTGCCTGGAGCACAGGAAAATCTAAAGGATAACACCTAGGCACTGAGTTCAAGCCCCAATACTGGGGCACCCACAAAAGGAGGAAGAGGGAAGTCATCGGGAGCCTCTTTGTACCCTCAGGGAGCAGAAGGGACAGAAGCTTTCCTTGCCCACAGACAATTCCCTGATGTGGAGAGGTAGCTCTCTTTCCCCATCCCCCCTGTCCAGGCGATGGGTACCTCCTTTCAGTCCCCATAACCAACATCTTGCCATTTTTTCCCCAAGTGATTTCCCCCACCCCAACCTTCCATTTAAAAGCCACACACCCCTCCTCCAGGCGACCCTGACAACCAGGCTCAATGTTCATTTTTTAGGGGGGGGAAGTCCTGTCGTGGGACCTGAACTCTGGGCCTGGGCACTGTCCCTTAGCTCTTCAGCTCAAGGCTAGCACTTTACCACTTGCCCCACAGCACCACTTCCAGCTTTTTTCTTTTTGCTTATGTGGTGCTGAGGAATCAAACCCAGGGCCTCAGGCAAGCACTCTATCACTGAGCCACCTTCCCAGCCCTCAATGTTCATTTTTGCCATGGCTGGGAGCCACACTGTGTTCCCTGGTGACAATACTAAGGTGAATGGAATACTGAAAATGTTGACGGTGGGCATGTCTGTGTGCACATGCATGCTAGGAACAGCTATCACTGGTGGGGCGGGCAGAATTGTCAGCCTTTGCATCCCAGTTATAAAGAAACACGCCATACAGAGAACTGGAAGGAGAAAATGGCCTCGTTCTGTATCCAGTCAGGGCCCCCTCAGTCCATGCAGGAATCAGCTACACCCTGCACTGAAAGCTGCCCATCTGCTAGCACCAGACTCCTTGCCACCTGTGTGCCATAGCTTGAAGCCTAAGCATCAGTCACTCAAACAATCTCCCAGAACTCTCTGCACCCCTCCCTCTCACTCAGAATCCCCTTCCCTGGAAGGAGGGCACACTTCCATATTTAATTAGAAGACTTTGGATGTTCTACAGTGTCTATTTGTGCAAGACACTGTTGAAAATGAACTTTATTCTAGAACTCTTGACAGAACCGCTGGCAATGCCTTCCAGTGAATCCACATGGCCAGTCCTAGAAGGAATAAGACATTTTACTGACTGAGCACCTTCTATCAGTCAGACATGATGCTGAACTTTTTCCCTACTTCAAATGCTTGAGATCTCTCAAACCAGCATGTTGTCAACCAAAGACACTGACACAGACAGGTGGAGAGCCCTGGCTTTCCTCCCTCTGCTCCTCCACCTCACATTGGCTAGAAGTTGGGCCTGAGATAACAACAGTGAACTATTCGATGTGAGATGCTTGAGAAGATGGCTAGCACCAAGGCTGCTTTTATGGCACCATCATAACGGGGAAATCTGGGAAAAGTAAATCATCAGCAGAGTTCCTCCCATGAGACACTTGAGAAAAGGAAACAGGTGTTCAGAGAGATGCTTCAATTTGAGGAAAATAGGAAAAAAATCATGATAAAATCACCTTAAAATTTTTTTGGTGTCAGTACTGAGGCTTGAACTCAGGACCTGGATGTTGTGTCTCAGCTTTTTCACTCAAAGCTTGTGCTCTACCACTAGCTCCACGAGCCACACAGCTCCACTTCTGGCTTTCTGGGTGATTCATTAGAGATTTTTAAGTCTCTCAGACTTTCTTGCCCTACACTGGCTTTGAACTACAATCCTCACATCTCAGCCTCCTGAGTAGCTCAGATGACAGACACGAGTCATGGGCTCATGGAGAAGATGTCATTGGAAGAGGATTTTCCCAAAGGGAATCAGGAGACCATTGTGAAGCAGGTCTTAGGCAGAACACCAGCCACTGATGGGAAGGTAAATTCGGGCCACCTCTGCGTTCTCATCTAGAACAAGACTGGCTGCCAAGATGACTCAAAATGCCTTCCAAGGCTTTCTTTTTACGTACTTTTCTGGCCCTTGGACTATGTATCTGCATTCTTGAGTTTCCTTCCAATTAGTAATATGGCTCCTGTCACACAGTCTCTCCACCCAACTCCTATAGAAGATTTCCCATGAACCAGCTTCCCTCACCTAGCAAGAAACCAACACCAGCTGCTCAATAGAGGCTCCACCCCCACATTCCTGCTTTCTGCAGAAAATGGCTGTAGAGATATGCAGATGTTAGTGTCCTGAATTGCAATTCTGAAGATCCCAAACAAACCCCTTTCTTCTTTTGCAAATAATAGTAACAACAACAACCCTATACACAGCTTTTACATAACAAAGTCAAACCCAGGACCCAGGACTCCAAAGTATGGGTCAGGATCACTTTATAGGAAAATATTCTCACATCTGTGGGGAAACAAAATGAGAGACCAAGATGGAGTTCTCAGTAAACACGTGAACGCAGGGAGAACAGATGCATATCATTCCCCAGACACAGAGTTCATTTCTTTGGGATATCCTTTCAGGGGGTCTGTTTGTGACTGAAAAGATCTGAGGTTCCTTATCATTTGTTCTTTTTTTTCTTTTAATGAATGAATCATGGTAGTTCCTATTTAAGCCCCCTAAAAGTTCTCATTCAGAAGGTTTAATCCCAGCTGGTAAAAGGGCTTTGGGGTCTGAAGAAACGTGGGTGTTGATCCGCTAGTGTCCAGCAGAGGGCACCCACATCCACACACTCAGCAGCAACAAAGGGAATGAAGTGGGCAATCACAGCTTTCAGACAGACAGCCCCATCCTTACCAGGTCATGGTCAGACTTCAGTGGGGACTGGAAAACACCAAGGAATAGAAAGAGCTTTTGAAAAGCAAAGCTCATTTTCACATGCCTGTGGGTTTCCAAGTGAAGCCACCATCACCCCTACTGCCCTCTCCAGATGGAGACTGCAAAGCCAAGACCTCTTCTGCCTGCATGGCACCATGGCTGCCCCATTTCTGGCAACTCTAGGGGGATCGCTGACACTGGTGGACAGAGATTTCTCTGTATCCAATCACAGGCCTCCTGGGAATTAGTCTCAGAGACCATTACCACCTAGTGGGTGCTGAAGTATGTTCTCATTAGACTCAATATGTTATTTAGTTAATTAAATGCTCTCCTTTTGATGACATTAATTAGACCTACTGCTAACTCCTCAGAAACCAAAATCAAAACAAAAAGGGAAAACTTTGCTTCTAACCCAAGAAGGCTCAGTGGAGCCAAAGAGAAGTCATTCTCTCTCTCTTTATCTTTGTCTCTATCTCTGTCTTTCCTTCTATCTCTGTCTGTCTGTCTGTCTGTCTGTCTGTCCGTCCCTCTCTCTGTCTCTCTGTCTCTCTCTGTCTCTCTCTGTCTCTCTCTGTCTCTCTGTCTCTCTGTCTCTCTGTCTCTGTCTCTGTCTCTGTCTCTGTCTCTGTCTCTGTCTCTGTCTCTCTCTCTCTCTCTCTCTCTCTCTCTCTCTCTCTCTCTCTCTTAGACAGAATTAGTTCAAATGGGGCCAGAGCCAGGTGCTAGTGGCTCACACCTGTAATCCTAGCTACTCAGGAGGCTTAGATCTGAAGATCACAGTTCAAAGCCAGCCCAGGTAGGAGAGTCTGTAAGAATTTTATTTCTCAATGAATCACCAAAAATACTCCAAAATACTCCTGCAGATGTGAGGCATATGGCTCAAGTTGTAGAGTACTGAGCTTTGAGTGAAAAAGCTAAGGGACAGTGCCTAGGCCCTTAGTTCAAGCCCCAGGAGTCATACACACAAACACACACAGTTCAAATAGAACTTGAAGCAAATTAGACTTCATGAAGTCATTTTTCCTGTGAAGATGTGATAAGATGTTGTGACTGAGATGAATGTGGCATTCTGTGTAGTATTTTAGAGGTTGCAATGGAATGGAATACGATCTCTCTCTCTCTGAAGGAATGACAGATCTAAGATCTAAGAGTCAAAATGTTGAAAACAAAAGGCCAAACCTGAGGCAAACCCAAGGCTAGACAGACTTGACACTAGGTTCCCATGAAGAACCAATTTTCAGACATATGTGGCCAAGTCTACAAGACAAATTTTCTTGTGTGTATGTGCCAGTAATGGGGCTTGAACTCAAGACCTCAAACTCTCATTTGGCTGTTTTGCTCCAGGCTGTCATTCTACTGCTTGAGACACACCTCCACTGCTAGCTTTTGAGTGGTTTATTGGAGATGAGTCTTACGGACTTTTCTGCCCAAGCTGGTTTGGAAACCATGATCCTCAAGTCTCAGATTCCTGAGTAGCTAGGATGACAGGTGTGAGCCCCAAGAAGATAAGGAAGGCTGGAAGATAATTTATTGAAAGAAGGAAGGAAGGTCTGTCTCACTTGTCTGGTGATGTTGATTAAAAGATCCCTTAAAAGGACCAAGTGAGCCCTCAAAGAGGTTCAGTCCTGATGCTAACAAAACAAAGATGGAAGCAACATTTGAGATTCTAGCCCAGTAGGTCTTTCTGCACAGCAGAACCGAGATCTGAGTGTTCAAAACCACCGTGGATGATGTGGGGACAATGTTATCATTTAATGGAAGACGTGTTGGAGAGTGTAAGTAGGAACAAGTCACACCAGATCCAGGAGCCTCTGGCTCACAGGGGAGAGGGGTCAGCAAACATGGACAGGGCCCTGTGCTCTGCAGCTTGACATCCACCTGCTGCCATCTGCCAACACTACCCTCCACAGCTGACTCCTGTTTGCTGAGAGTTTCCAGAAGAGTCCTAATTCTCAGCAAAGGAACCGAATGGGACAGCTAGTCTGTATTCCTAGCAACTCAGGAGGCTGAGATGTGAGGATCTCAGTTTGAAGCCAATCCTGGGCAGGAAAGCCCATGAGATTCTTATCTCCAATAAACTACTCCAAAAAATGCTCAGATGTAGAGCTGTGGCTCAAGTGGTAGAGCACTAGCCTTGAGCACACACAGGTTCAAAGACAGCTCCCAGGCCCTAAGTTCAAGCCCCAAAACTGGCAAAAAAAAAAGACAGCTAGTTTCATCTTCAAGAGGCTATTATTATCAACCCTATTTCCACCCCAGTTGCAGCAAAAATATAGAAGTAAAAAAAAGCTGATTCCATTAAGATCAAGAAATCTACATTACAACACCAGATATGTCATAGAATTTCTGTATATTTGGGTGGGAGAGGCAATCACTACTTTTTAAGTCTCGATTTAATCCTCTATGAAACCATTGGAGTTTGGAGTGGGGGTGTGTAGTACACTGACATTTTTCTACCCTAGTATCATATTCTTTAATGGTTCTGTACAGTGAGATTCCTCTAAAATTCTAATGAGACCTGGAGGCGGTCTCATCAAAGCCATCAATTAGGAAGACAATGATCATCTAGGCAGGTGGTCACAGAAGAATTTCAACAGCCTAATAACTCATGGGTCAATTCCAGTAGTTGTATTTACCTTGGGTGATCAAAAGTACAATAAGACTTTTAATGCTAAGAAATCATGATATTGAGTACCTGGATCAAGCCATACTTGAAGCCAAAATAGTCTAGATCTTATCATTACATGTGTCAGTCAACTTCCCCTGCTTTTAACTTCTGTGGGTTTAAAAGTTCCCCATTCTTGATTAATCCTGCTGCTTTCCATTTGTTTGTAATTGCAAAAGACCTGGGACTGTGCCATCCATCCAGAAAGGAAAATTACTTCTGCAGCCATGATCTCGATTTAGATGTTTGTATCAGGTTTTCATTTATATAGGTCAAGAGGCACAAAGTGGTCTATGTCAAGAACCTACAAGTCTGGATTGCAGAACTGAGATGACCTTTGGGAGAGTCACACTGAGCAGTTCTAATGAGCAAATGTTCATTCCTCACAGGTTTAATGGCAGAAAGCTGTTTCTGCATCCCATAATATAGCATTGTGGAAGTTGGCAGAGAGGCCTCTCTGCCAGCTCCTCAACAGACAGACATCTCAGAGAGGTTCTGGTGGAATGTTGTGGACAACAGATACTTGGAGAGGAGGAACAGCCATCAACTGAAATCCTACTGTGTGCTGCCCATCCACACAATGATCCTGATATGCACCAGGCTCATTCACACACTGTAAAGGTGACGTTCAAAGTCAGAGATATTAAGTAATTTCCCAAAGTCAGTGGTTAAGACTGCATCCGATGAGCATTCTGTCATTCAAGCCACTTTCCTCCATGAATGAAAATAACTCTTCTTATAGTTCTCTTCCTTCTTTCTTTCCTCCCTTCCTTTCTTCCTCCTTTCCTTCCTCTCTTCCTTCCTTCCTTTCTTTCTTCCTTTCTTCCTCCCTCCCTCCCTCCCTTCCTCCCTTCCTTCCTTCCTTCCTTCCTTCCTTCCTTCCTTCCTTCCTTCCTTCCTTCCTTCCTTTTTTCCTTTCTTTCTCCCTTCCCCCACTTTCTCTTTTCTTTTGTCAGTCTCAGGGCTTAAACTAAGGGCCTAGGTGCTGCCCTTGAGCTCTTTAGGTCAAGGTTAGTACTCTACCGCTTTAAGCCACAGATACACTTCCTTTTGCTGGTGGTTCATTGGAGATAAGAGTCTTACGGGCTATCTTGCCTGGGCTGTCTTTGAACCTCGATTCTCAGATCTCAGGCTTCTGAGTAGCTAGGATGATAAGCATGAGACACAAGCATCCAGCCAAACTGTTATTATTACACCTCTCAAACATAACTGTGTAAAAAGAGTGCCTTCCAAATTGTACCTCACCTCTGCAGCTCAGATGGTTTGGTTAAGCTTTAGATAAATACCCCTGGCACTATGGCTTTGGGCCAGCCAGAGTTGGAACTTCCATGTCTTTCCTCACTGCAAGAATTACCCCCAGCAATATTTACTGTTTATCTATCTTCAAATTTTAATGACAGAGAATGCCTGCCCCCATTGTGATTCAAGGCACAAACACTCCCCTTGACAAACACTCTGATCAACTTAATACTGCCCATAGAAATGCTTAGATTTTTTTTTTTTTTTGGCAGAACTGAGATTTGAACTCAGGGTCTTACATTTGACAGGCAGGTACTGTATCACTAGAGCCACACTTCCAGCTCTGGTACACAGATTCCTAACAGGTTCACCTCTTCATCCTTTTCAGGTTTTCGGTAGAAAGCAATCACTGCTTCTTAATATATTCTTTTTTTTTTCATTTGTGTGTGCAACTATTGGGGCTTGAACTTGAAACTTGAGCACTGTATCTGAGGAGTTCTATGTTGTTGTTGTTCAAAGTTGGCATGCTAACATTTGAGCTAAATCTCCACAACCAGTTTTCTTCTGATTCATTAGAGAAAAGAGTCTCATGGACTTTCCTGCCTGGGATGTTTTCAAACTATGATCATCAAATCTCAGTCTCCTGAACAGCTAGGATTACAGGTGTGAGCTACTGGTGCTTGACTCTGTTTTTCTTTTTTGTGTGTGGGGGTCCGCTTGTGGGTCCTGAACTCTGGGCTGGATGCTGTCCCTCAGCTCAAGGCTAACACTAACACTTGAGCCACAGTGCCACTTCCAGCTTTTTTCTTTTTGCTTATGTGGCACTGAGGAATTGAACCCAGGGCCTCATGCATGCAAGGCAAGCACTCTACCACTGAGCCACCTTCCCAGCCCCTGACTCTGGTCTTTTCTTTTTTCTCTTTTTTTTGGGGTGGGTCTGGCTGTGGGGCCTGAACTCTGGGCCTTTGTGCTGTCCCTCAGCTCTTCAGCTCAAGGTTAGCGCTCTACCACTTGAGCCACAGCGCCACTTCCATCTTTTTTCTTTTTGCTTATGTGGTGCTGAGGAATTGAACCCAGGGCTTCATGCATGCAAGGCAAGCGCTCTACCACTGAGCCACCTTCCCAGCCACTGACTCTGTTCTTATAGTAAGAAATTCTAAGCTGGACGCTGGCAGCTCACACCTGTAATCCTAGCTACTCAGGAGGCTGAGATATGAGAATTGTGGTTTAGAACCAGCCAGGGAAGGAAAGTCCTTGAGACTCTTATCTTCAATGAACCAGCAAAAAACCAGAGTGGTGCTGTGGCTCTAAGTGGTAGAGTGCTAATTAGCCTTGAACAAAAGAGTTTAGAGACAGAGCCTGGGCCTTGAGTTCAAGCCCCATCACTGACCCAAAAAAAAAAGAAGAAAGAGAAAAAGAGAAAGAAAGAAAGAAAGAAAGAAAGAAAGAAAGAAAGAAAGAAAGAAAGAAAGAAAGAAAGAAAGAAAGAAAGAAAGAAAGAAAGAAAGAAAGAAAGAAAGAAAGAAAGAAAGAAAGAAAGAAAGAAAGAAAGAAAGAAAGAAAGAAAGAAAGAAAGAAAGAAAGAAAGAAAGAAAGAAAGAAAGAAAGAAAGATTGAAGGAAGGAAGGAAGGGAGTGAAAGGAACAGAAAGGAAGGGAAAGGTAGGGAACGGAAGGGAGGGAGGGAGGGAGGGTGGGAGGGAGGAAGGAAGGAAGGAAGGAAGGAAAGCAAGGAAGCAAGCAAGCAAGCGAGGAAGTTTCCACATAGGTTCTGAAGTCTCTCCTGTTCTTGTCTCTGCTCTGGGATTGCATTCTATTTCTCTGAAACAGAGGCATGTCTATTCTCTCCTCTCCTATTCTCTTCTCTGCCTCTGCTCTCCTTGGATTTAGGAGTATATCTGGAATGTTCTCTGCCCCTGGCTGAGCAGATCAACACAGCCCTCTGCTTTTTCAAGGTGATCTCAACCCCTCAGTGCCTCAGATTAAGAAAAGAGAAGATGAGAGAACAGAGGCACCTCTCAGGAGCTCAGTTTCCCCATCAGAAGGGGATGGGGGTTAGACTACACAAGGCCAAAGGCCCTCACTTGCTCTCCCAGGCTTTCCCATGACTATCACCACGCCTAGCTATTCACTCATAAAAGCTGCTGTCAGTCAAGAATGATGCATGGTGGGAGAAGTAGATGTTTACCTGGGCTTTGGGCCAGACAATCTTCTCCTCCCATGAAGACACAGCCCAATGGAGGGCCACATCTCTCCCCTCACAGAAGAACATGATGGCGTCCTTCCTGGAGCAGCATTCCGAGCTCCTCTACTCTCATCTCTAGTGTGAGCAAGCCAGAAGAAGGGCTTTCTTTAGAGGCTGGCTAGCAGAGGCCATGCTTCCATCATTTCCTAGATCTTGGCAAAGCCATTACTCTGAAGACAATGCTCTATGTCCCATCTTACAGTCAATAAATCTATTTATAGGTAAGAATGGAAATGAATACTATCTACTGGGAACCGTGGCTTATGTCTGTCATCCTAGATACTCAGGAAGATGAGGTCTGAGGATCCTGGTTCAAAACCAGACCAGGCAGGAAAGTCTGTGAGATTCTTATCTCCATTGAACCACCAAAAGAGCCAGAAGTGGAACTGTGGTTCAAGTGGTAGAATGCAAGTCTTGAGGGAAAAAGCTCAGAGTCAGTGTCTAGGGCGTGAGTTCAAGTCCTCATACCAGAACCAATATAGATAGATAGATTAGATAGATAGATAGATAGATAGATAGATAGATAGATAGATAGATAGATAGATAGATAGATAGATAGATAGATAGATAGATAGATAGATAGATAGATAGATAGATAGATAAATAGATAGATGAAAAATTGAAAATTAGAGATAGACATTGGAACCTGGCATGCACTTCCTTTGCAGTTCACTCTTCATTCTGGCAATAGGGAGTTATTGAATACTTTGGAGGAAGGATGGGAGGGAGCTGTAGAAACTGGAGTCTGGCAATCATGCTCAGCTTATGACTGGAAGGTGCATGGAGACCAGAGGCATAGAAGCAGGCAGGAGGTTGCCTCATCTTCTCTCCCAGGACTCTGTAACAAGGCGTTGATTTAAGGCAGCACATAGCTGCCACTGTTGGGAGAAAACAGAGGGGGAAAATAGATGTGAGAGAATTCCAAATTCTTTATTCAATTTTTTTTATGTGGGCTAAAAGTTAATGTGAGAATTAGGCACTGGTGGCTCACACCTGTAATCCTAGCTACTCAGGAGACTGAGACCTGAGGATCATGGTTCCAAGCTAGTTCTGGCAAGAAAGTTTGTGAGACTCACTTATCACAGATTAACAACCCAAAAGACAAGAAGGGGAGCTGTGGCAAGCACTAGCCTTGAGTTAAAAAAAATGAAGGGACAAGGCCCAGGTTTTGAGTTCAAGCCTTGAGACTGGCACACAGAAAGAAAGATGACGAGGAAGAACAAGAGAAGGAGAAGAAAATGAGGAGGAAGAGGAGGAGGAGAAGACAAAAGAGGGGAAGAAGGAGCAGGGAGTAAGAGAGAAGAGGAAGGAGAGAAAGGTGGGAGGAGGAGAAAGAAGGAGGAGGAGAAGGAAGAAGGAGGAAGGAGAAATAAGGAAAAAGAGAAAGGAAACAGGAAGAGGAAGGAGGAGGAGGAAGAGGAAAAACAAAGAAGGAAGGAAAGAATGAAGGAGGGATAGCAGAAGGGAGGGAAGGGAAGGGAGAAAAGCTAGGAAGGGAGGGAGGGAGGAAAGGAAGGAAGAAAGAGGAAGGGAGGGAGCGATGAAAGGGGAAGGGAGAAATGGAAGAAAGGAAGAAAGGGAGGAGAATGCTTTGTCTCCTTTTTTTCTTTTTTTTACTAGACCCACTATAAACCATAAATCAGTGTTGTGGAGCTGATCTGTGATCCTACAGGTGCCAGGTGCAACCCTGTCTGTCATGAGAAGACCCTGTAGGACGTCAAGTATTTTGTTGATAGAGATAGAAATCCAGCTTGCAGGTTTCCACCCTAGAGGAGCTGTTCATGGTGCAAGCCATCTGTCTCACTGCTTCAGACTCAGCCTGAGTGTTAGTATGCCCATATATTTACCTTCCCATAGGGTCAATGTGCTGGTGGAGGTGGTTTTGCATGGCTGTGTAAACCCCATTTCGAATTCACATGATGATAGAGATGAGGAGACCTCCTAAGAGCATGCACACTACCATCATTACCTGAAGAACTCAATGAATGCTTTGCACCCCTGAGAGGGAAGGCAAGGACTATAAAACTCACCCCACAACTCAGCCATCAAGGTTATGGAACTGAGTGTTGGGTCACACAAAAACGTTGAGAATGGCCTGACTTCTGTACTCCTCACCTCCTCACAGTATCCCCTAGTAGCTCAATCCCTTCATAAAGAGAATTCAAACAAGTAAGAGCTAATTCAGACATTAGAACCATGATTGCATCTATTTTTATTATTATTTTGTGCTTGTCCTGGGGCTTGAACTCAGGGCCTGGCTAGTATCCTTGGTCTTGTTTTTTTTTTCTTTTCTTTTTGGTCTATTGTGGAGCTTGAACTCAGGGACTAGATGCTGTCTCTGAGCTCTTTTTGCTCAAGGCTAGTGCTCTACCACTTTGTGCCACAGCACCACTTCCAGTTTTGTGGTGGTTCATGAGTCTCATCGACTTTCTTACCAGGGCTGGCTTTGAACTGCAATCCTCAGATCTCAGCCCCCTCAGTAGCTAGGATTACAAGCATAAGCCCCCAGGGCCTGGCTGACCAACAGAATTTTGAAGTCTCGAGTTCTGTCCATTTCATTTCCATATAGCTCACCTTAGTCTGGTGTCTAATTCTATGTGATTCCTGAGTGAAATACAAATTAGAATTCATAAACGAGCTTATGCTGTTTGAATGGACATCACCAAATATAGCTCCAAGCTATATATTTGGAAAGCTGGCTTCATGAATCTTTTTATCCCAGTTCTCAGAAATCACAATGGTGGCCTGGAAATAATACCAAGATACAGAGGACAAACTGACACTTTTGTTCACAGTGTGTTTAATTCTATTCAGCAAAAAGGGATAAAAATCCTAGAAAAGGCGGGCGCTGGTGGCTCACTTCTGTAACCCTAGATACTCAGGAGGCTGAGATCTGAGGATCACGATTCAAAACAAGCCCAGGCTGGAAAGTCTGTGAGAGTCTTGTCTCCAAAAAACTACTAGAAAAACAGGAAGTGGTGCTGTGGCTCAAGTGGTAGAGCACTAGCCTTGAGTTGAAAAGTACAAGGACAACGCCCAAGCCCAGAGTTCAGGCCCCATGACTGGCAAAAAAAAAAAAATCCTAACCATCATCCCTTCTCCCTCTATCTAAAGTTCCTGGCATGTTTCCTGGTGCTCATATGATTTCACATGGAAGTCCTGAATATACTTGTTTAGCACTCAGAATGTTTTATATCAGAGATGCAGAAAGTGAGATCACTGTGATCTGAGTGCACACACATACACACACACACATACACACACACACACACACACACACACACACACACACACACACACACACACGAGTTCACATGCTGAACAATTAATCCCCATTCTCTCAGTGTTAGAAGGTGGTGACTTGGGAAGGTGTTTAGGCCAGGAAGGCTCTGACCTTGTGGAGAGATTAATGCTAGCAGAAAGGAATCTAAGGGGAGTCTGACCGTTGGTGTCCATGTTCAGCATGTGTCTGTCCCCATCCAAAGATGCTGTGTTCCAAGCACCATGTTGGAAGCCAAGTGTAGCATCATCTGACAATTGAGCCTCTGACAGCTGGGCCATGAACTTGTCTCCATTTTCAAGGCAATAAAACACAAGTTTCTCTTGTTAATAGCCTCTGGTATTTTGTTATAGTCATAACAATGGACTAAAACAACAAAAGATGGAGCCCAGAGCCATGGGGTACACTGTGGTGGCTCTCCTAAATATCTAACAATGTGGAAGTGGGTTTGGAGCTGGATACAGGGCCCAAGCTAGAAGGGTTTGGAGATGAATGCCATGAGGAGTCTTGCTTTTTTGTAAAGGAAGCATTAGGCAATGGGTTCTGTGAGAATAAAGTGGTAGGGAGGGAAAACAACTGTGTTCTCAGCAGTTGCAGTCAGGACTTAGAATCAGCTGAAATGGACCCTCAGTTAGACGTGCTGAGCAAAGTGTGAGAAAGAAACAAGAGGAAAGGCCAGCCTTGCTGTGACCTTGCAAAGATGCTGGGTGAATTCTGTCCCTCTCCTCAGAAGCTATAGAAGGCAGAATGTGTGGGGTGATGCTCTGGAATCAGGCAGGAGAAATCTCTCCAGGCAGCAAAGGTTCATGAATCTATGTGGCTTCTCTGAATAGCTTCTTGTAAAATGCAAGAAAAGAGGAATTATCAAATGATCTGAAGCCCAGTATTTACACTCAGGAGGGAATGAGCATGGAAAGATCTGGAAAGTTCTGAGACGGTCTATGTAAAGAGTCAAAAAAGAATGTTCAAGCTGAGCACTAGTGGCTCATACCTGTAATCCTAGCTACTCAGGGAGGCTGAGATCTGAGGATCACGATTCAAAGCAAGGCTGGTTATATACAAATCTATGAGACTCTTATCTTCATCTAATAAGCCAAAAAGCAAAGCCAGAAGTGGAGATGTGGCCCAAGTGTTAGAGCACCAGCCCTGAGCATAAAAGCTAAGCAAGAGTTCAAAGTCCTCAGTTCAAGTCCTAGTACCCATGCAAAGAGCCAAAAATGGAGGTGTGGCTCCAGTGCACCAGCCTTGAGCAAAATAGCTAAGGGAGAGCACAAAGTCTTGAGTTCAAACCCCAAGACCAGGATGCACACATGCATGCATACAAGTAAGTGTGCACGTACACACAAACACATACACACACATACACAAAGTGTGCTGAGGACAGAAAAGCAAAGTTGTGAACAAGTAATCATATGGAGATTAGCAAAGGCTAGAAAGAAGCTTCTAGAAGGCATGTCTGAGATTTCTAGGGTTACCCATCCCCTCACAGGCCCAGAGTACCTGTGGGACCTACGGGGCTCCTTGCCCAGAGGTGTTCTTGTGTCTGATCCCTACATTCTACCACAGCACTCCTCTGCCACACCCCCAGCTGTGGCTCCAAGGGCCAAGATTTGCCTCAGGCCAGCACAATGCAAGCCTTGTTTGTATAGTGTCCACATACAGTGAATTCCACAGGCAATTTGAAGGTGGGAGTTATGGAGGCATGGCTTCCTCCTGCCAGATTTCAAAGGATGCTTGCAAAAGCCTTGATGACCAGGCAGGGTCCTACTTCAGGGACAGAGCTGCTATAGAGAGCAGGCTGTGACACTGGAGTCTTATCAAGATCTCTGCTACGACAATATTGAAAGGACTGATGGAAGACAAGACCTGGCTACACACACACACACACACACACACACACACACACACACACACACACACACACACACACACACACAAGCACAGAGCTACAATGTACAGCCTCAGCCTAAACAAGTCATAGGCATGAAATTTCAGCATGAGCGAAACCTTGAGCATCACCTAGGAAAGTCTTCCTGAGGCCTTGAGTGTCCACGAAATGGAATCTCATAAAGATGACCCATCTCCAGCCTTGAGATTTAATGTTGCTTACTCTGTTGGATTTTGGAGACTTAATGGCTATTCCTTTCTTCTGTTCTATGTAACCCTCTAGAAATGAGGATGTGCATTATTTTTTGGGGGGGGTCCATTTATGGGGCCTGAACTCTGGGCCTGGGTGCTGTCCCTCAGCTCTTCAGCTCAAGGCTAGTGCTCTACCACTTGAGCCACAGTGCCACTTCTGGCTTTTTTCTTTTTGCTTTTGTAGTCCTAAGGAATCAAACCCAGGGCCTCAGGCATGCAAGGCAAGCTCTCTACCACTGAACCACCTTCCCAGCCTGAGGATGTGCATTCTATGCCAGTCTGCCATTGTATTTTATAACTATACATTGGGTTCTGCTGGCATACAGCCTCAAAAGGAAGCATGATTTAAAACTGGTCTGTATGTGACTTAGGTCACAATGGGGATTTTAGACAAAGTTGATGCTGGAATAAGTGGCAAAGTTGACTTTTTTGTGGGTGCAGGGATGGGGAATACTAGGATGAAGTTAATGTGTCTATTTTGTTTTCTTGGGGGTTTTTTGTGGTCATGGGGCTTGAACTCTAGGTCCAGACACTGTCCCTTAGCTCTTCAGCTGAAGGCAAGCACTTTATCATAGAACTGCTATAGAGAGCAGGCTGTGACACTGGAGTCTTATCAAGATCTCTGCTACGACAATATTGAGAGGACTGATGGAAGACCAGGCTATACACACACACACACACACACACACACACACACACACACACACACACACACACACACACACACACACACACAAGCACAAAGCCACAATGTACAGCCTCAACCTAAAGAAGTCATAGGCATGAAATTTCAGCATGAGCAGAAACTTGAGCATCACCTAGGAAAGTCTTCCTGAGGCCTTAAGTGTCCATGAAATGGAATTTCATTAAGATGACACATCTCCATCCTTGAGATTTAATGTTGCTTACTCTGTTGGATTTGGGAGACTTAATGGCTATTCCTTTCTTCTGTTCTATGTAGCCCTCTAGAAATGGGGATGTCCATTCTATGCCAATTCGCCATTGTGTTTTAGAACTATACATTGGATTCCACTGGTGTACAAACTCAGAAGGAAGCATTATTTAAAGCTGTCTGTATGTGACTTTGGTCATACTGGGGATTTTAGACTTTAAAGTTGATGCTGGAATAAATGACAAAGTTTACTTTTTTGTGGATGGAGGGATGGGGAATACTACGATGAAGTTAATGTGTCTATTTTGTTTTCTTGGGGGTTTTTGGTGGTCATGGCACATGAACTCTAGGTCCAGGCACTGTCCCTCAGCTCTTCAGCTCAAGGCAAGCACTTTATCACTTGAGCCACAGCACCACTTTTGGTTTTCTGGTGGTTAATTGGAGATAAGAGTCTCATGGACTTTCCTGTCTGGGCTGGCTTTGAACCACGAACCTCAGATCTCATTCTGAACAGCTAAGATTACAAGTGTGAGCCACTGGTGCCAGGTGAGTTAATGTGTTTTGAAAGTAGAAAAGACATGAATTTAGGGGGATGATTGAGTGCCATTGTCTGAATGTCTGTCTTACAAAATATGTGTCTCCCTCGAGTCCCTCCCTGGTGTGTGGGGAGGGGGCTGTCACCTGTTAGGAACCATTTGGCCATAAGGGCTGCCATTATTAAGGGACTTGACAGAGTAGAAAGTTATATGATTGACAAAGAGACAGTCTAAGATGGAGGATTCATTATAGCACTTTATTGTCCAACATTGAAATTAATATTTTATGTATGTTTCACTTCATTTAGAGATATAATTGGTTGTTGGGCACTAATACCTCATATCTGTAATCCTAGCTACTCAAGAGGCTGAGACCTGAGGCTTGCTATCCAAAGCCAGTCTGGACAGAAAAGATTGTGCAATTCTTATCTCCAATTAATGAGTAACAAAAGGCCAAAAGTGAGGCTGTGGCTCAAGTGGTAGAGCACCAGCCTTGTGAGTAAAAGATAAACGACAGTGCCCAGGTCCTGAGTTCAAGTCCCATAACTGGCACCAGGAATAAACAAATTTTAAAAATGTCTTAAATAATTTGTTAGGAAATGGAAAGGTTTGGAAAAAACTATATTAAGTGAAGTAAGCCAGGCCCAAAGAAGCATAGGTCCCATGGTTTCCCTTATTTGCAATATCTAGTATAGGTATGAGTCAAGCGGAAAAGGCCAGATATTGTGATGTTAGGAAAATGAACCCTTAAATATGTATTTTAATGTTTTTGTTTCTTTCATGCATGTGTTTCTAATGCATTTATAAGATTATTTCTTTGTTGCTTTGTATGTCCCTCCCCCACAGTGTAACCCCCGCTTTCACTATATTTGAGGTCAGTATAACATGTGGAGGAGATGGGGACAAACAAGTCGTTTAAGGATTCAGGGGGACCTGTTGCAACAATGAGAAGTACAAAATGTCATGTCAAAACCAGCTTTACAATTTCGGTGTGGGGGGGGAGGGGGGTATGATTGGGTGGGGGGAGGGGGGTAAAATTGGGTGGGGGGAGGGGGGAGGCGGGGAAGGGAAGTGAAGGGTAAACAAAGGAGGAGGCTGCAATGCTTGGTAAGAAATGTATGCATTATCCTGCCCATGTAATTGTAACCCCTCTGTACAGTATGTTCTCAAATAAAATAAAATACAATTTAAAAAAAAATGTCTTAAATATATAGTAGAGAAGAAGGAGCCTGGGAAAAGCAAGAGGACAAGGCCAACGGGACTGGAGAAGAACATAGAGATTGCTAAGCAGGAACTCCATTGTTTGAATGGGCAAATGAACAGCCAGGAGATAGAGACAAGGTCACAGAGCTGATGGAGATTCTAGTCTAGCCCATGCTGTCTCCTGTCTCAGTACAAGTGCATTATGGTCAATTATAGAGCAACCTTGGTGTGCTCAGGACAGGCAGCAAGCCCTACCTCTTCTGTATGCATGCAGACTTCCAGGTTGTGTAGGTTAAGGACTTGTACAGTAAAGTGGATTTTCAGTTCCTGGGTATCTCAAACGGAACTCATCAAGACTAAGTTTATTTCTACAGAAGAATGCACCATCAGTCAAAAAGCTGGCAAGCAACTACACAGAGCAGGCAGGCTGGCTGTTCCCTTTCTATCCATGATCCAGCAGGCACCACCCCTCTGCTCCCATTGGCTGAGCTCAGGCTCACAATGTGGAAAGGGATGTAGATGTAATTAATATTCAAAGAGCTTCTCAGGTGCTCAGGAAAAGGAAGTTTGTAAGTAAAGTGTACTTAACGAGGGCCAAGCCACCTGGCCAAAGCAGGAACCCTTCAGAAAAACAATTCTCACCAGGCACCGGTGGCTCACACCTGTAATCCTAGCTACTCAGGAGGCTGAGATCTGAGGATCACAGTTCAAAGCCAGCCTGGGCAGTAAAGTCCATGAGACTCTTTATCTCCAATAAACCACTAGAAAACCAGAAGCACTGTGGCCCAATTGGTAGAGCTCTCACCTTGAGCTGAAGAGCTCAGAGACAGTTCCCAGGCTCAGAGTTAAAGACCCATAGTGGACAAAATGGAAAAAGAAAAGAAAATCTCTCAATATTAACAAAAATGAAGAAAACTCCTTTGATAGAAAAGACTTTTTCTCACATTAGTGCTAATAGCTCATGTCTCTAATCCTAGCCACTCAAGAGGCTGAGATCTGAGGATCAAGGTTGAAAACCAGCCAGGGCAGACAAATCCATGGAAAATTTCTCTCCAATTAACCAGAAAAAGGTCAAAATTGGAGAGGTCAGTCGAATGGTGTGTAAAGCACTAGTCTGGAGCAAAACATGCTAAGCAAGAGCATGAGGTCCAGAGTTCAAGCCTCATTGCCAGCATAAGCATATTTCTGTGTCTGCACATTTAATAGATCTTTGGTGGAGAGAAGGGTGAAGGGCAAAGTCTGAGTTGCAAGTTGCCTGCTTCCTGCTTTAACAAAGCCTGATCCTTGGTCCTATGTGTGTGGATATCCTTGAGCTGCAGGATGAAGTGGGCCACAATGGTCACCTGTGTGTACAGACGTGTGGTGCACGCCATAGGAACTGCATTGCTTCTGCCCTTCTATGTGATGTCTCTGCAAAAGATCAGAAACAAAGGAAAGATGACAGGAGCAGGAGAGAGAGAGAGAGAGAGAGAGAGAGAGAGAGAGAGAGAGAGAGAGAGAGAGAGAGAGAGAGAGAGAGAGAGAGAGCACTGCAAAAACAATGCCTGAGATGCAGAACATTAAAAGGCAAGTCATATAAACCGGCAAACCTGCATCACCACAGCCATAAAACACCCACGCCTGCCATCATACACAGCCATGCGCCCCGTCTGGCCACATTGCTCCAAATTCTGAACCAGACTGTTCTAGAGCCAATGTTATAGTTCCCTGGAGAGTGTGAACCCACCCTTAGCCAGAACCTGATTGCCTTTCTCCTCCTCCTCCTCCCCCTCTTCCCCAGCCACCCAGGGTGGGCCCCACCTGCTGAGATGGGAAGGAAAGAGGAAAGCAGCCTTGGTCTGTCACCTTTATGGGTTTCCCAGACAACAGGACAAGAGTACTTGGAATTCTCAACCATCCATCTATCCTCTCTACCAGCCCCCACCTCCCACCAGGGCCACATCCCTTCTCACATGGCCAGGGCCTCCTCTGCCCATGAGCTGCTCCTCCCAGGTGCACTGCTATTTCTTCGGTCCTGACCCTCTGCAGCTCCTTTCCCCAGCAGCTACCAAAACCAAGCAGCACCCAGAAGACCTGGTTTTACTTAGCACTTAGGGACTGTCGTGAGCACCTTGCTGAGGGCTACACCTGCACTGCAATGCTGTAGCATTGACAGTCAGGAAACCAAGACAGCTAGGAGATCGAGGCATGTAAGCAAGTGTTCAGACTCTGACTTTTTTTGCAGGTTTGCATTTTAACCAGAATCACAATGATTGTCTTTGGGGAAAAATAAATAAATAAGTAAATAAATCTTATGGTGGAATTTTTAATTTATACTAGTGAACTGACAAGTATCTATTGCCCAAAGGGATCTCTCTGGGCTCCTTGAAAGCAGTGCTAGAACCATCTGTGCCCCAGAAATTATCTACTTCTTGCTGAATGGAGCCCCTGAACATCATCCTACAAAACTAAATTGGCCAAGATCCACTTGCTCTTACAGAAACCGTTCTTGCTTCATTCATGGTGGTGGCAAGGTCAGCCATCCATTGTGGATCTAGAAGGGTCTAGAAGGTCTCTATCACAGGAATGTTATGAAGTGAGGAGTGGACATGAGGTGGTGGAATGGAGGGGTGTGGAACAGGTGACATGAAGGGCAGGCAGGTTCAGCCACTGGCTGGTTGTGTGTGTCACACTAAGCGAATGGCTTCACTTAATGAAACCTCTTTGCTTTCTCTGAAAAGTTGCAATTCATAATGGTCTCCTCCCTCTGGAGGAGTCATGAGCATTGAACGAACTAGTGACTGACAGTATGAGAACACCCTTTTGAAATTGTAAGGTTATATGTATATGTGTGTGTTTCTGAAGAGTATAGAATTATTAATTTTTTTGTCAGACATGGGGCTTGAACTCTGGGCCTGGGTGCTGTCCCTCAGCTCTTCAGTTCAAGGCTAGCACTCTACCACTTGAGCCACAGCACCACTCCGGGTTTTCTGGTGGTTAATTGGAGACAAGAGTCACGGACATTTTTGCTTTGGCTGGCTTCAAACTGTGATCCTCAGATCTCAGCCTCCTGAGTAGCTAGGATTATAGTGGTGCCTGGCAGAAAATAAGTTTGTTTGTTTGTTTAAGAAAAGCATTTGCTGGGGCTGGGAAGGTGGCTCAGTGGTAGAGCGCTTGCCTTGCATGCATGAGGCCCTCGTTTCGATTCCTCAGCACCACATAAGCAAAAAGAAAAAAGCCGGAAGTGGCACTGTGGCTCAAATGGTAGAGTGCTAGCCTTGAGCTGAAGAGCTGAGGGACAGCGCCCAGGCCCAGAGTTCAGGCCCACGACTGGACGCCCCCCCCCCAAAAAAAAAAGAAAAGCATTTGCTCCTTTAGCCTAGAAATTCTACCACTAAGAAATCACCCTGTAGAAAGAATCACATGTGCTTTCATTACTGAGCTACAACTGTGCTCTTTCAGATTCTTTTAAAAGGCAAAAAAATAAAATAACAAAAACCAACCTGGAAACATCATAAACTGTCCAAATAGATAAATATATCATGGAGCTAGTTGGGTGCCTGTGGCTCATGCCTGTTTTCTGAGCTACTCAGGAGGGTAAGAAGTAAGACTCGTAGTTCCAAGCTAGCCAGGGAAGAAAAGGCCTTGAGACATTTATCTCCAATTAATCACCAAAAAGCCAGAAGTACAGCTCTGGCTTGAGTTGTGCTATACCAGCCTTGAGCAGAAAATTCAAGCAAAAGCTCATTCTCTGAGTTCAAGTCCTATTACCAGCACACACACACATGCACACACATACACGAAAGAAAGACCCCTGACCAGCAAAAGAAAGAAAGAAAGAAAGAAAGAAAGAAAGAAAGAAAGAAAGAAAGAAAGAAAGAAAGAAAGAAAGAAAGAAAGAAAGAAAGAAAGAAAGAAGAATCTCAGATTTGTCTGCCAGGGCTGGTTTTGAACCATGATCCTCAGACCTCAGCTTCCTAAGTAGCTAGGATTTACAGGTGTGAGCCAGCAGCACCTGGCCTAAACATCCATCTTTCTTTTTCTTTCTTTTTTGTCAGCCACAGCTCCACTTCCAGTTTTCTAGTGGTTAATTGGAGATAAGAGTCTCATAGATTTTCATGCCTGGGCTGGTTTCCAACCCCAATCCTCAGATCCTTAGTTTTCTGAGTAACTAGGATTATAGGTGGTGGGAGCCACCATTGCCTAGCTTAAATGTGTTTTTGTTGGTGGTGGTCATGGGGCTTGAACTCTGGGCCTGGACTCTGTCCCTGAGCTCTTCAGCTCAAGGCAAATTCTCTACCATTTGGGCCACAGTGCCACTTCTGGCTTTTTGCTGATTAATTGGAGATAAGAGTCTCTTGGACTTTCCTTGCCTGGGGTGGTTTTGAATCATGATCCTCAGATCTCACCCTCTTGAGTAGCTAAGATTACAGGTGTGTGCCTGGCCTAACCATTTCTTAATATGGGTCTTGGTTAAAAAATATTCAAAGCCAAGTATGGTGGTATGTGCTGGCAATCAGGAGAAACAGAAGTTCCAGGCCAGTCTGGGCTATATAGTGAGACACTGTTTCAAAATCAAAACAAACTAAGGAAAAGTATATAGGTGAAACTATTCTTTTAGCCATCTTTGGAAAATACAGCCAGCCACTTAGCAATGTGGATTTCAGAGAAAGCAATAGTGATGGCCGCTTCATTTTGCTGTCTGAATTGTCTGCCTGGCGAGGAGCTTGGATGGTAGTAGTCATGGTGGTGGTGGTGGTGGTGTGTGTGTGTGTATGCATGCATGTGTGCATGCATGCGCACACTCATGCCAGTCCTGGGGCTTGAACAGAGAGTGGGTGCTGTCCCTGAGTTTTTTCACTCAAGGCTGTTACTTTACAACTTGAGCTCCATTTTGGCTTTTTGGTTAATTGGAAATGAGTGTCACAGACTTTTGTTCCTTGGCTGGCTTTGAACTGTGATCCTCAGATCTCAGTCTCCTGAGTAGCAAGGATTATAGATGGGAGCCACCAGGACTTGGCTTCCTCTCCTGTTCTTTGAAACAAGTTTTGCTATGGCATTCCAGGTGGCCTGGAACTTATAATTCTCTTGCCCCTGCCTTCTGATTGCTGGGATTACAGACACACACCACCTTGCCTGGCTCTCTGTTCAGGAAGACATTTGATAAGCCTGCCTTCCTTCATTCTTTCCTTCCTTCCTTCCTTCCTTTCTTCCTTCCTTCCTTCCTTCCTTCCTACCTTTCTTCCTTTCTTCTTTCCCTCCATCTCCTTTAACTTGGGGCCTTGTGGTCTTACTGAGCCTTTTTGCTCAAGGCTGTTGCTCTACCACTTGATCCACAGCTCTGCTTCCAGTAGTTTGCTGATTAATTGTGGATAAGTGTCTTTCAGGGTTTTTCTGCCTAAGCTGTCTTTGACGTGTGATCCTCAGATCTCAACCTCCTGAGTAGTTAGGATTACAGGTGTGAGCCACCAGCATCTGGCCAAGTTTTTTCAATAATTCTCCATGGACTTGTTTGGAGGGCATTTCTTGATAAATGTCCTATCTCTGTCCCATGACCACAATAGCAGCATGATTGAAATACGTGGATTTTAAAAATTATTCTTTTTTACTCTTTTGCTTTTTTTTTGTCTGCCCACAGGCTTGGAGACAAGCCCTGGGTGCTGTCGCCTCCAGGTGTCTTTTGTTCAAGGTGAGCATTCTACCACTTGAGCCACTGTGCCACTTCTGGCTTTTTTTTTTTTTGGTCAGTTTTAGGGCCTGAACTCTGGGTCTGGGCACTGTCCCTTGAGCTCTTCAGCTCAAGGGTGGCACTCTACCACTTGAGCCATAGAACCCTTTCAGCTTTTTCTGCTTATTTGGTGCTGAAGAATTGAACCCAGGGCCTCAAGCATGCAAGGCAAAACACTCTATCACTGAGCCACCGTCTCAGGCCCATAAGGAGTCTACAATTGGATTTTTTGTTGCTGTTGTTATTGGTTGTGGGGCTTGAATTCTGGGCCTGGGCACTATTGCTCAGCTCGAGCTCAAAGCTAGACCTCTACCACTTGAGCCACAGTGCCACTTCCACTTCTAGCTTTTTTTGAGTAGTTTATCAGAGATAAGGGTCTCACAGACTTTCCTGCCCAGGCTAGCTTCGAACTGCAATCCTGAGATCTTAGCCTCCTGAATAGCTAGGATTACAGGTATGAGTCATGGTGCCTACAAATTGTTCTATTATTATAAAGGTGATGTACAGAGGGGTCACAGTTATGTAAGTCAGGTAATGACTATATTTCTTTTTGGACACTGGCACCCAAGGAATATTTGTTTAAAAAATTCAACAATTTTCTGTATCTAAATTCTCCTTCCTTTCTTCTTAGCAGGTAAATCTTTATCCTGCTGTTCATGCATTAGAAGTTAGTAAATTAGAAATAAATGCACAGCTGTGTGGCTGTAGGGACAGAGGAAATTCAGAAGAGAAGATAAACACTTCATTGAAACATCTGCTTAATCATCATCAACAACAACAGTAACCAAGCTTACATAATTGGACCAGTGATCTTAAAATGGATCACAGAATTAAAGGCAAACTAAAAATAAAATATAACCGGGTGCTGGTAGCTCACTCCCGTAATCCTAGCCACTCAGGAGGCTGAGAGCTGAGGATTGCAGTTCAAAGCCAAGCTGGACTTTGGAGATAAGACTCTTACCTCCAATTTATCACAGTAAATGCTGGAGATGGCACTGTGGCTCAAGTGTAGAGTGTTAGCCTTGCAGAAAAGGAGCTCAGGGACAGCACTCAGGCCCAGTTCAAGCCCTAGGATCAAATACATATATCCAGAGAGAAACATAAGAGAAAATCCTTGTAACTCTAGGAAAAACATTTTTTAATGATTCTTTTTCTTCATTAATCTTATGTGGTACCAAGGAATCGAACCTAGGGCCCCATGCATGCTAGGCAAGCACTTTACCACTGAGCTACATTCCCTGCCCCTAGGAAACCCTTTTTGTTTTGGGGGGGGGGATGGTCTTCGTGAGGTTTGAACTCTGGGCCTGGGTGCTGTCCCTCAGATCTTCAGCTCAAGGCAAGTGCTCTACCACTTGACCACAATGCCACTTTGGGTTTCTGGTGGTCAATTGGAGATAGGAGCCTCACAAACTTTCCTGCCCAGGCTGGCTTTGAACCATGATCAACAGATCTCAGCCTCCTGAGTAGCTAGGATTACAGGCATGAGGCACCAGTGCCCAGCTTGTGGTTATTTTTTTCAGTTATTAAGGTGTTATACAAAGAAGTTACTATTTCATAAGTCAGGCAATGAATACATTTCAATCCTTTCTTTGCTTTCCCTCAGTTTCTCCCTCCCAGCCTGCCTGCAAGTTACACAGTTCAATTTCCACAGTGTATACTGACTTTTGCTATAGTTATTTTTGAGATAGGATTGTGATTTTCGCTAGCCTAGACCACATTTATTTTTTTTTTTTGTATATACTGGTGCTTGAACTCAGGGCCTGTAACTCTGTTTTTTCTGCTTAAGGATGGAGCTCTATTGTTAAGATAATGGGACACAAGAAACTCTTGCGTTTCCTGCCTCAGCTGGCTTCCAACATCTATCCTCAGATTTCAGTCTCCGGAGTAGCGGGAATTACAGATGAAACTCACAACCCTGGGGCCTGAGATTTCTTTAAGAAGGGCTCAGTGATGGGGGAGATGGATGGAGGGGGATATTCTTTCTTTCTTTCTTTCTTTCTTTCTTTCTTTCTTTCTTTCTTTCTTTCTTTCTTTCTTTCTTTCTTTCTTTCTTTCTTTCTTTCTTTCTTTCTTTCTTTCTTTCTTTCTTTCTTTCTTTCTTTCTTTCTTTCTTCCTTCCTTCCTTCCTTCCTCCCTCCCTTCCTTCCTCCCTCCCTCCCACTCTCTCTCTCTCTCTCTCTCCTTCCTTCTTTCCTTCCTTCCTTCCTTCCTTCCTTCCTTCCTTCCTTCCTTCCTTCCTTCCTTCCTGCCTTCCTTCCTTTCTTATTTTCTTTCCGATAGTGTTTCACCCTTTTGCTTGATTGAGATCTTCTAAACCTACACTTCTCACACAGCTGTGATTACAGGTACTAGCCACCATGCCTGAACTGTGTCTCTTCTTCTAAGGCCACTGACTCCATCATTGCAGCCCCACCCTCTCCTTCCTCTTATCTGCTCCCTTCATGCCACTCAGTCCTTCTGTCCTACATTCTTTTCTTCTCTCCCTTTTGCTCCCCCTTTACACTCTTCCCCACTTTTCCTCCCTTCTCCTCTCCTATAACCCTTCTTTCTCCCCTTCCCTTTTCTTCCTTCTTCCCCTTCTTTCCTCCCCCTCTCTCTTTTCCTTTCTTCTCCTCTCTCCTCCTCTCCCTTCTCTCCCCTCCTCTCCTTTCTCCCTCCCTTCCCCTCCCTCCCTTCCCCTCTCCTTCCCTCCTGGGACAGGCTTCACAGAGTTCTCTGGCTGCCTCTGGCCTCCAGGGCTTGCCCTTTGTGGTCAGCATGATGCATTTGCCCCTGTCCCGCAGAGCTGCAGCTTCCCTTCCCTTCCCTTCCCTTCTCTTCCCTCCCCCTCCTCACCTCCACCCCTCCCCTCCCCTCCACTCTCCTCTCCTTCCTTCTCCCTCTTACTTTTACCCCTTCTTGTCAGTCCTAGAGCTTGAACTAAGGGCCTGGGCACTGTCTTTTAGCTTTTACACTGGTATTCTACTGTTATTCTACCACTTGAGTCACATCCCTTACTTCCATTTTTTGTTGGTTCATTGGAGATAAGAGTCTCATGGACTTTCCTGCCTTGGCTGGCTTCAAACTTTGATCCTCAGATCTTAGCCTCCTGAGTTGCAGCTAGTATGAGAGGCATGTGCCACTAGTGCCTGGCTCTTCTTTTTATTCTCTTTGTGTTTAACTGGTTCTCTCTCTCTCTCTCTCTCTCTCTCTCTCTCTCTCTCTCTCTCTCTCTCTCTCTCTCTCTCTCTCTCTCTCTCTCTCTCTCTCTCTCTCTCTCTGTCACATGGTCCCATTGATCCCATGATCCATGATGATATAAAAGGTTCTAGAATTTTCCAGAGGCAAACTCCTGCCTTGCTTGTGACCCTGAGAAGGTCAAGTTGAAATTTTGATTACTGAGGGAACTCAAAGAGAGCATCATTGCTCCCATAGAGCAGCCCCAAACTTGAGTGGTGTAACCCCAATTTACTTGTGTGGGCCAGGATCCCAGAGGTGCTTTTTCACGTAGTTCTGCCACCTGCTTCAGGCCCCAAGGGGCTGGAACTGGCTGGGGGTGGAGGTGGAGGCATGTGGAACCGCTGGAGCCATCTGCCATGCTGTGCTGGCTCAGGTCATACGCAGTGTGTGTGTGTGTGTGTGTGTGTGTGTGTGTGTGTGTGTGTGTGTGTGTGTGTGTGTGTTTCTTTCCAGCACGTGGTCTTCAGGGCAGCACAGGGCTGCAGTACGCATGTTCTGAGGAGACTTGGAGTTAGCAGTGCATCGCAGCATGGCTTTGCCCTGCACAGACCTGGCGCTGCAGCTAGCCTAGGCTCAAAAGGATGGGACATAGCTGGGTATAGTTGGCTCACACCTGTAATCCTCAGAAGGCTGGGATCTGAAGATCACAGTTCAAAGCCAGACTGGACAGGAAAGTCCCTTTGTATCTTATCTCCAATAAACCACCAGAAAAGTGTAAGTGGATCTCGTGGCTGAAAATGGCCGAGTGGTAGCCTTGAGCAAGAGGTCAGGGACAGTGCCCAGGCCCTGAGTTCAAGCCACATGACCAACAAGAGAGAGAGAAAGAGAGTGAGAGACCGAGAGGCAGAGAGAGAGAGAGAGAGAGAGAGAGAGAGAGAGAGAGAGAGAGAGAGAGAGAGAGAGAGAGAGAGAGAGAGAGAGAGAGAGAGAGAGACAGAGAGACAGAGAGACAGAGAGAGAGAGAGGAGAGAGAGAGAGAGAAGAGGAGGGGCCTTGTCTCACTACATGTTGATGGGAGAGGAACATCAAAGGATTTATAGCCCCCACAGGCAATTTTGTGTTCCTCAAGTCTTAGGTGACTGGTGCAAGAAACAGAACAGACATTCCTTGTCTTGGGGTGAAGGAGTAAACGGGCCTCTGCCTCTTGCGCAGGCCCATCTCTGCAGTGGAAAAGGATCCATCCATGTGTGGCCTGGTGGGTCGCCTGTGGGCCTGGTGTGTTCCAAGTGCTACAGTGCCAGCCTTGAGCAAGAAAGCCAAGCAGCTGAGTGGGGCCCTGAGTTCAAGCTTCTGGAACCAGTGTGTGTGCATGCACTAATCACACACACACACACAAACACACACACACACACACACACACACACACACACACACACACACACACACACACACACCAATAATAAAAGCACAGGTCTTCGGCTATAAGCTGTCCCTCAAATACAAAGAGCAAGTAGCTCTAGGTCACCTCCATCCAGCCCTACCTTCCTGGTGTCTGCAGATCCACCTTGACCTCAGTGTTCAGAGCCACTGGCTAGTGTGACAGGCACAGGCAGGGCCTCCACATGCTCTTTCCCCCAATTTATCTGTTGACATTGAATCCAGAATGGTGATATTAGGGAGTGAGCCACTAGGAGGAGCCTTAAGTAATGGCATGGGCCTCTGTTCCAGGGGCCCTCAAGTTCTCATTTGCCTCTACCCTCATGAACTGGCTCCGCCACAGCCATCCTCCTGGGGAACAGAGCAGGCCCTCTCCCTGCTGGAGCAGTTGTGTTTGTTGTTTAGATGAGATCTATGGCATCTTCCTTGGTGATGCAAGGGATGGATCTGTAGGTGAGTGGACAGTCCTTGATTTATGATGGCTGAACTCTCAATGGCATATCCTACCATGGGACAAACACAAGAACAGTTCACTTTCAGCAGGTCTTGCTTGGTCCCCTGGCTAGTGATGTCCATGACATTGTGTGGTGACAGTGAGCTTACACGTCCCCGGGACCCTCTGTGGTGTGCTGTGTTGCTAAGCAACAATGGCTGGGAGGGTAGGTGGATGAAGGGCATCTTTGACTTACAGTCTGTCAAAATGTTTGACAGGAGACTTAGGATGTAACCCTATGGGAAGTCGGGGCTTAGGCTGTGCATGGAGCATCTGTATATAGTAAGAGTTATCGTCAGCAATTTGCTTCTGAGTTATGGAAATCTAGTCTGCCATCTGTCAGTTGGAGACCTGGGAAAGGCAGAGTGTGAATTCCAGCCTGAGTTCAGATTCTCTGAGACTTGGAAGAGCCAGAGGTGACAGTCCCAGTCCAAGGGGAGAAGAGCAAGGTGTCAGCTCCAGCTGGCAGGCTGAGAGAATCAAGCTTCCTCCACCTTTGTGCTCTATTCTTGGGTTGGATGACGTCCACCTGCATAGCCCAACCTGGCTGGACTCTGCCCACCAAGTTAAATGCCAATGCCATCCAGAAACTCACAGGGAGGCCAGAAACCACATATCTGGGCACCCTGTGGCCCAGTCAAGGTGACACAGAGAATCAACCAAGGCATGACACCTGAGGAGAGGGAGACGGTATGGGGATGGTACTACTTTTCTAGCCTGCCACAGCCAATTCTCATGGGCTTGGTGACTTTAAATAACAGAGATTTATTCTTTGTTCAAACCAGGTGTCAGCAGGCCTTGCTTGCTCTGAAGGTTTACCTCTTTCTAGAGGCAGGATCTTACTAGGTTACCCAATCCTTCCTTAATCTCCTGAGTACTGGGATTACAGGTGTACAACAACAAACCAGCTCTATGGCTTCATAATTTGATGCAATCCCAATTGTTAGTCCTTGATTTTTTGGGGGAAGGGGGGTCTGTAGGTGGTGGGGCTTGAACTCTGGGCCTGAGCACAGTCCCTGAGCTTTTCAGCTTAAGGCAAGCGTTCTACCACTTGGGCCACAGCACCACTTCTGGTTTTCTGGTGGTTAGTTGGAGATAAGAGTCCCAGGGACTTTCCTGCCTGGGCTGGCTTTGAACCGTGATCCTCAGATCTCAGCCTCCTGAGTAGCTAGGATTACAGGTGTGAGCCACCGGGTACCTAGCTAGTTCTTGCTAGTTATTTCCTGAGCTATTAGAGTCCTTCTTAGGAAATTATTGCCTGTGCCTACATCTTCCCCTTCCTCCTCTGTGCTTGTGTTTGAGCTCAGGGTCCCATACTTACTAAGCTGGCATAATACTGCTGAGCTACACCTCCATCCTTATTCCTTGCTTATTGTTTTTAGGGCAGGCTTTCCATTCCCCATGTCCTGGCTGCTTTAGGTGCTCTGTTGTTGGAACCACAAGAACAGGTTGCCCCATTCCACTTCCCTCTGTACAGATGAAGTTTTGAGGATATTTATATTATTTATTTATTTATTTTTGCCTTGGCTGGCCTGGAACCATGATCCTCCCAATCTCAGCCTTTCATGTAGCTTGAGATGACAGGCATATGCCACTGTGCCCAGCTATGGGTTAAGGTAGGATATCTTGAACTTTTCTGTCTAGTCCTCCTGTTCGTAGCCTCCAAGTATCTAGGATTCCAGGCAGGAGCCACCACACCTACCTGGTGGTCTTGAAGTGTTTCCTCTAATAGTTTCAAAGCTTCAGGTCAGACCAATTTTTGAGGAAGAGATGGGAAGAGACTAAATTCCCAGCCTGGGACTTGGGTCCTGGACAAGGTAAATAAAAAGCAGTGCCAGGTGCCAGCAAGTCCTGAAGGGAAAGCAGTGGTCTGTGTCTTAAGTGTGGCATGGGTCTGTTCAACTGCAGACAGTTCTGAGCAGACAGCAACCCCACAGCCACTTTCGGGGAGGAAGGATGGCTTGTGGTCATCTTTCCAAACTGTGGATTTAGATGAGCACCTGGCAGCTGGCCTTGAACACAGCCAGTGTCTTTGTGTCTGCTCTGGGTGCTGAAGCTGTGTTCTTGGACTGCAGGACTATATAGCTGCATCAGGGAAGGGTTGGCAGAGTAAGAAGTCAGTGGAGCCAGGAGAGCATGTTTGAAAGACTTTTATTTTTTGCTTTGCTGGTTTGAACTCAGGATGTCTTGCTTATTAGGCAGGTGCTCTGCCACTTGAGCCATGCTTCCAGCCCTTTTTTTATTTGAGATTCTTTCTCAGATAGGGTCTCATGCTTTTTCCTGGGGAGCCTTAGGACCCTTTTCTTCAATGGTAACTGGGATTAAATGCATGTGTTACCAAGCTCGGCCCGGGAATTCCACCCCCCCACACACACACTTCTAATAGCAGATAGGCATCTAGTTGTCTTGGACTGGGGGAAGTGTCTCATGCTGAGCTCCCACCCTTACTTCCAACGTGCCCTTGGCTTGATGGGAAGAGGTGGTCAAGAGGGGCTTTGACATGGACCTTCCTTGTCCACTGCCCCTGTTCTGGTGGTCCTGGTTCTGCTTGTCACTGCCTCACAAGCTCCTCCCAGGTCGGGGGTGTGGTGGGAGTCCAGCCCTGGACTTCTCCCTCTGGAACCCCAGCAAATTTCCCTTCCCCTTCCTCCCCCCTCCCCCTCACCAGGCCTCCCTGGCCGAGCCTCCCTGCTGGGCCTCCCAAACTCAGCCTCACTCCAACCTGGGCCCCGCTAGATGGGAGGCGCCTCCCTCCCCCCACATCCAGACCCTTGCTTCACCAAAAGGAGGCAGCTGGGAGGAGGTGCTGCACCCTTCAGAATTGGCAGGATTCATGGTAATTGCGTCCAGGACGCTGGGGCGGGGTTGGGCCTCCCAGCTTCGGTGTCAATCACCCTTACTAGCCCCGCCCTAGGGAAGGGGCGGGCAGTGGGCAGACAGACAGGGCTGGGGCCAATCAGAGACCATTGCTAGGAAACCGGAGACCTATGCAATTTACAGCTAGAGGGGCAGGGTTCCCAGCTGGCCTACGTCAGAGCTCAGCTTTCCAGGGACTCATCTACCTCTCTCTTCCTCCCTCTCTCCTCCTCTCCCTCTCCTTCTCTCCCTCTGTCCCTCCCCCCTCCTCTCCCTCCCTCTCCCGTTCTCTCCCTCTCCCTCTCTCCCTCCCTCTCTCTCCCTCCCTCTCTCTCCCTCCCTCCCTCTCTTCCTCCCTCCCTCTTTTCCTCTCTCCCTCTCTTCTCTCTTCCTCTCTCCCTCTCTTTTTCCCTTTCTCTCTTCTTTCTCCCTCCCTCTTTCCCTCTCTCTTCTCTCCCTCTCCTCTATCTCCCTCGCCCTCTCTCTGTTTCTTTTTTATCTCCCTCCCTCTTGTCTTTCTCACTCCTTCTTTTTCCCTCTCCCTCCTCTGCCTCTCTCCCCTCTCTCCCTCTTTTCCTTTTTCCCTCTCCCTCCTCTGCCTCTCTCCCCTCTCCCTCTTTTCCTTTCTCCCTCTCCCTTTTTTCCTCTCTTCCTCTCCTCTCCCTCCCCTCCCTTCTCCTCTCTCCTCCTTCCTTCCACTTCTCCACCTTTCTCCCCCCTCCTCTCTCTCCCTCTCCCTCCCCTTCCTTGTAGATACATCTGACATGAAGTTGCATGTGCATGGGTGGAAGCCATGTGTGCCAGGACGAGTTTATGCCAGAAAGGCAACAAGGCAGACTTTTATGACTCAAACCCCACTCGGGGTGAACTCGCCTTCACCCATCATACATGGGGAGCTGGCTCAGTCCAGCTTGTCCAGAACCTTCCCCAGGGCTGCGTGCCAGCCTTCTGAGGGCCATATGCCAGCAGCCCATTAGCCACGAGCCTCCGGCCTGTGTGTACCCATTCAGCCTGGCCCCTGGGCTCGGTGGCCCTGCCTTCTGAACCAAGGATGCTGGCTCTGTTCTTGCAATTGCAACATCTTCCCTTAATAAAACCAGGATGGAGGTTAATTGCCTGCATCGTTCTGCAATTGAACAGCTCCCTAAAATCTTTATGAGGCGCATACAGGGGGATGAATGGGGGTTGCTTGCTTGGTTTGGGGTACAGCTAATATCTGGTGAGGGAGTCCCCTAGGAGAGGAAGTGTCTCAGTCCGGAGCTGGTGGCTCACTCCTGGAATTCCAACAACTTTGGAGGCTGAGATCTGAGGATCATGGCCCGAAGCCAGCTGGGGCACCAAAGTGAGACTCTTCCCTTCAATCAACCACCAAAAAGCCAGAAGTGGTAGCGCCCCAGCAAAAAAAAAAAAAATGTTCAGAGACAGCACTCAGGCCCTGAGTTCAAGCCCCAGGATTGGCACAAAAAAGGACTTTCTGATGTTGAGCATTTGGAACTCCTCTTTGGATGCTGTCCTGCATTCCAGGATGAAATGAAGGGGAAGGGGCAGTGAGTCTAGAAGAGCAGGCACACACCATCCATGCAGCTAACCAGCCTGGCTCATTCCACACCCAGTGTCAGACATGGGTACACCCTGCACAAGCTCTTTCTTTTGAGAAGGGGTCTTCCTATGCTGTCTAGGCTAGGTCGTGGAATTCTTGAGCTTAAATATTACTATTCCTTGGTCTCCTGAGTTGCTGGTACTACAGGCATGTACTACCACTCTGGATATTATGCAATCTCATTGAACAAAACAAAAAATCCTTGAATCCAGGTGCCAGTGGCTCAATCCTGTAATCCTAGCTACTCTAGGAGGCTGAGATCTGAGGATCATGTTTGGAAGCCAGCTTGGGCAGGAAAGTCCTTGACAGTCTTATCTCTAATAAACCACTCAGAAAAAGCCAGAAGTGGTGCTATGGCTCAAGTGGTAGAGTGTTAGCCTTGAGCACAAAGAGGCTCATGGACAGAACTCAGGTCCAGAGTTCCAGCCCTAGGACTGGCAAAGACAAACAAACAAAGAAAACAAACAAAAAACCCAACAAACCTTTTGGTCCCAACTGGGGTATAGAAACTGGATTGAAATGTTAGTCCAGGCTGGCTTGATTTGTTTTTATTTATTTTTTAGTCAGTTGTGGGGCTTGAACTTGAGGCCTGGTGCTGTCCCTGAGCTTTTGTGCACAAGGCCAGCACTTTAAAACTTTAAGACACATTCTAATTGCAAACACTTAGATCTCTTTTTTATCTATTTTTTGTGGTGCTGGAAATTGAACCCAGAACTCCAGGCATGCTAGGCAGGTGCTCTCCTACTGAGCTACATTACCAGCCCCCAGGCTGGCTTTAAATTCCTCCCACCACCTCTGTGTTCCTGGGATTATGGGCATGCACCACCATGCCTGGTTTCATATTTTGTGAAACCACCAAACAAACCCAAATCAAGAGACCTCCTTCTAAACAACTGACTTGTGCTGCCTAGGAAGATCTGGGGAGCTGGATGTGGGCACGTCTGAAATTCTAACACTTGGGAGGTTGAGGCAGGAGGATCATGAGTTTGAGGCCTGCCTGGACTACATAACAAAACATCTTCTCAAAATACAAAATGAAAATAAGGACAAGGTATGTATTTTTAAAAGCCTTTTGCTTGGGTCTTTAAAGAAATGTAACAGATTAGAACTTACAGGTACAGCAGAAACTTCCTGGATAAAGTCCCAGGGGCACAACAGAGAGGAGAGAGACTTGATAAGTGGGACTACATCAAAATAAAAAAGTTTCTGCACGTAGTTATTCACCTAGAAAGACAACTAGCAGCTAGCAGACTGAGAGAAGATCTTTACCCCAAATACATCAGACAAAGGCTTAATAGCCAAAAAAATACAAGGAGCTCAAGAAACCAACCTCTGTTAAACCTAATATACCAATCACTAAATGGGCAAGGAAGCAAAAGAGGGAATTTCAGAAGAGGTAAGAATAAAAAGAAATACAGGAGGAATGCTTATCATCTCTGTCCATAGATAAAATGCTCATCATCCCCCTCCATAAAGGAAATGCAAATCAAAACAACCCTAAAGGCTGGGAAGGTGGATCAGTGGCAGTGTTTGCCTTGCATGCATGAGGCTCTGGGTTCAATTCCTCAGCACCACATAAGCAGAAAAAGCCAGAAGTGGCACTGTGGCTTGAGCTGAAGAGCTGAGGTACAGTCCCAGGCCCAGAGTTCAAGCCCATGACTGACCAAAAAACAAAAAACAAAAACAAAAACAAAAAACAAGATACCATCTCACCCCTGGTTATACTGGCCAATATTCTGAATTTGGACAACAAATAATGCTGGGGCGGGGGTGGGGGGAATGTGGGGAAAAAGGAACCTTACTGTATTTCTTGTGGGAATGTAAATTAATACAACCCCTCTGGAAAACTATCTGCAGGTTCCTCAAAAAACGAAATGTAGACCTTCCCTATGACCCAGCCATACCCAGCATCTACCCTGAACATCATGATTAGGACACCTGCATATCCATGTTTATTGTCGCACTAGTCACAATAGCTAAGATATGGGAACAGCCCAGATGCCCCACAATAGATGAATGGATCAAAACAATGTGGTGCCGGGTGCCAGTGGCTCATGCCTGTAATCCTAGCTATGCAAGAGGCGGAGATCTGAGGATCATGGTTCAAAGCCAGCCCATGAGAAAGTCCATGAGACTCTTATCTCCAATAAACCACCAGAAAACTGGAAGTGATGCTTTGGCTCAAGTGGCTCAAGTGGTAAGAGTGCTAGCCTTGAGCTGAAGAGCATCCATGCCCAGAGTTCAAGCCCCATGACCACCACCACCACCACCAACAACAACAACAACAACAATGAAAGTGTGTACAATGGAATTTTACATAACCATTAGAAAGAAGAAAATATCATTTGCAGGGAATTGGATGGAACTAGAACAAATTATGTTAAGTGAGGTAAGCCAAGATTACAGAGACAAATAGCGCATATTCTCCCTGATATGTGGGTTAGATCTGAAACACACTGGTATATGACAAATTATACAGAAATCTAGATACTCACATACAGTGAGACCAAAAGAGGATCGTCTTAGGAGAGAATCACAAAGGTGTAATACCCAAGCACCTCTTTTTATTTATATAATACACATACTGAAATGAACTCCAAAGATATGGAAATAACTAACTTTTTTCTTAGTTTTTTTTATTTATATGATGACTCTGTGTTCTTTACCTTATAGATAGTGTATTCACATGAACATCTGTGGAAAGGGAGGGGAGAGCATAGAATCTGAGGGAAAAGGGTGAAAAAGTGCGGCAGTGGAGTGTCCTAAACATGGATGAAAGCCAACTATGCAACTCATGGGTGCAGATAGAAGGGAGGGAATGGGAGAGGCTGAGGGAAACAGATGATACTCTATGAAAGGAAATGTATTTATTACCTGGCGAATGTGAATGTAATCCCACTGTATATCATCTCTAAATTAACAAAGTAAATAAAAAATATAACCAGTTGCAAATATTAAAAGGTGGCAAAAGCAAGGTTCATTTCTGTCATCCTTGCTACTCAGGATGCTGAGATCTGAGGATCACTTTTCAAAGCCAGCCTGGGCAGGAACGTCTGTGAGACTCTTCTGCAATTAGCCACCCAAAGAAGCTGAAAGTGGAGCTGTGGCCTGAGTGGTAGAGCACTAGTCTTGAACACAAAAGCTCAGGAACATGCCCTGAATTCAAGGTTCAGAACTCACACACACACACACACACACACACACACACACACACACACACACACACACACACACACACACACACACACACACACACACACATGGCAAGAAGTGTATCATTAGATTTTTTGGGGGCAACCAATCTGCTTTGACCATTTCATGGTCTCTTCAGGCTCCTGCTGTTCAGCTCTTTGGACACTAGGGGGCAGTCTTCCCCCATAATAACCCAATGGCACCAAAGTTTAGGGGCTTTTCTGAAGTCTCTCCAGGTGGCTCGCTCATCTTTACATCACCCAGATTTAGCAAGAATCCTGTCAAGATGGCTTAGCAAGAATCTCACCCTCAAAACATGATTCACTTTAATATCTTCTTAAAGAAGATTTTTGAAGTTCTGTGCTAAGAGGAGCAAAGACCAAATATATTTCCACCTACCACCCGTCAATTCATCCATCCATCATCCATATATCTACCCATCCATCCCTCATCCATCTCTCCACCATCTGTCCATCCACCCATCCATCCATCATTAATCCAATCCCAATTACTCATCAGTCATCCAAAATCCATTCACCCATCCACTATCTACACATCATCCATCCACCCACTCAATCTATCCATCTATCATCCATGCTCATCCATCCACAATCCACCCATCCATCCATTCACCCACTCATCAATTCATCTATCATCCATCTTTCTACCCTCCAACCCTGATCCTCCTCTTTACCATCCGTTCATCCATCAATTCATCCTCCATCTGTCCACAATCCATCCATCCATCCATCCATCCATCCATCCATCCATCCATCCATCCATCCAAACTTGGAGCATTTCTTTTTCTCAGAAAAGTGCTATATGAATTTATTTTTTAGGTATAATATGTTAAAGATTCGTGTCATTTAGGAGAGAGCGTGTTGAACACTTCACATCCCCCGGGGAGATAATTGGTATCTCTCTAGGGACTGGTGGGGTGAAGTCTGGGGATGGTGGCGGGAAGCACTGGCACACCAGCAACAGTTTTAATTAAGTTTTTTTTTTTGTCAGTTGTGGGGCTTGAACTCTGGGCGTGGGGACTGTCCTTCAGCTATTCAGCTCAAGGTGAGCACTCTACCACTTGAGCCACAGCACCACTTCTGGCTTCCTGTTGTTTCATTGGAGTTAAGAGCTCACGGACTTTCCTGCCCGGGCTGGCTTTGAAACGTGATCCTCAGATCTCAGCTTCCTGATTGGCTAGAATGAAAAGCTTGAACCACCAGTGCCCAGCTGCTATAGATACTTTTTCAGAAAGTCCTTGCAATTTTGCCCAGTGTCAGCCTCCGACTGAGATCCTTCTACCTATGTCTTCTCTGTAAATGGGATGAAAGGTGTGCCCTGATGTGCTCAGCCCCTCTCCCCTTTTGCAGATGGGTTTCAGGAAGGAATCTAGACTCACTGCAGTCATGTCCTTGGCATGACCTTAACTAAGCTCTGCTTATCTTGCACCTCTGAATTTGGGTTCACCATCCAGCCTTCTCTTCCCAGAGAGGTTGTTCGGTGAGGCTAGGTGAACCCTTAGGGGTTTGTTTATCCATGAGGAGTGCTGAGCTCCAGGTCACAGCACTGATCTCTAGGTGTATAGGTCCTGTCCTTGCTGGAGTTGGAGTAACACCATCTTGTAGCAAGTCATTACTTAGCTGTTGGACCAGGTGAACTGCAGCACACAAGACCTCCTTCCCTTGGCTGGATCCTGGGTGACAGCAAGCAGGGTGCAAGCAGGCCATCCCATATTCCACCTGCAGCTACTCTGCGGGCTTGACACTAGGTGGTGCTCTGACCTAGATTCTGTTAAAGACAGAGTCACAGGAGAATTTAGGGGTAGTAGTATATGTGTGTCTGTCTTCCAGGGTCCTCGTGATGACTCACTGGGTGGTACAGGCTAGGGGCTCATAGCTGTCTCCTGCTCTGTAAGTAACCCCTACTAAGACGTCCAGTCTGCCCCTTTGGACCCAGCTCACAGGCCCCCAGCTCTGTGCAGAGCTTCCCAGGAAGTTCACACCACGGTCTGCCCTTCCACTGGCAATGCATACAGGGCCTTGGGCTTACCTGGATGGCCTTCCAAATGGCTCTGTCCCGGAGCATCCTGAGGATCTGCTGAAGGTCACAACCCCCTGCCCAAGCTCAGGGCTACTCTCTGACTCACCAGGCTCCCTGGGAGAGAGACTGGATGCCTCAGACCAGGCAGGCCCCAGGTTGTGGCCATGGCAGGGGGAAGGACCCAGCCACAGGGTAGAGGCCTGTGCTGCCTTCTTCGCTGATGCCCCGAGCACCTGGCTTCGCCATTGCCTCAGGACCAGCCCCATTTCCTCTGGGTGTTGTCCTGTCCCATTTCTTCACCTTTGTGGTGGCACAAAACCATTCTTCCCATCACCAGCATCACCAGTGAGGGGCATGTGACCTAAGCCCAGCCAATCACAGCACTCCAGCCCCTCTCAAGAGTGATTGGGGACTGAGAAGGTGGCTCAGTGGTAGAGTACTTGCCTAGCCTGCATGAGCCCTGGGTTCCATTCCTCAGCACCACATAAATAAACAAACAATAAAAAGAGTGATTGGTCCAGGAGGTGGGTGTGTGTCCAAGAGGAGCCAATAAGAATGCCTCTGCAGACTCAAGGTGGGCCAATGGGAATACCTCTTGCTCACCCATGGAGGGCCAATGGGCATTTCTCCTGCAGACCCAAGGAGGACCAATGGGAATGCTTCCTGCAGACCCAAGGAGGGCCAGTGGAAATGCCTCTGCAGACTCCAAAGCTCCTGCAAAGACAGTCTGGGATTCCAAACTGCTTGGTCCATGCTTGCCACGAGTCAGACCAGTGGCAGTTGGTGTCATGGCTGAGGTTTGAAGGTGGGAACTGAATCCAAAGTGAGGAGAGTGGGTCTGTGGTGTGGATTAATGGAACAGAGTGGATCAGGTATGGCAGGAGGGCTCCTGAGGTTGAGGTTCGCCTCCGTCCTGCTCTCTGATCTGGCATCTTCTGCCATGGCCTGGTGCAGCAAGTTTACCCTTGACCTTGAATGCTGTAATAAGAAACTTCCATGTCTTCTAAACCAGCCCACCTCAAGTACCCTATCATCATGGTAGCTCGAACCACAGGAGACAGTCCCCAGCATCCATAAGGGAAGTGTAGATAATGTAAACGTAGAGCTGTAAAAAACCCTGGGGGAATCTCTGTCCAGGGGAGACTGGAGGAGAGGGAAGAAGACTGCTTTGTTCTCTGCCAAGCTCAGGCTGGACTTTCAGGGGCCAGCACTCCTCTCCAAGGGTGGTCTGTGGAGTCATGGAACCTTCCAGCAGGGCTGGTGACAGTGGCCTTTAGATCCCCCCTCAGCTGAGGTCCCCTGGTGCCTGGGGGATGGGCCCCAGCTGCTTGACTTCCTGGGAAATCTCAGCCTGCACTCAAATCCTAATTTATATCGCTGGGAAGGTAATTTATACACTCATGTAAATTCCTTTTTACTGCTGAGTTTTGAGTAACAGGTGTGTAATTATTTCCAGCTCGCCTTCCATGACAATTCTAAACCACGGGCTGTTAAGACCTTAATATTCTTCAGGGTTGCCAGGGATGGTATTTTTCCTGGATCAAATTCATCCCCCTTGTTGGGGCTGACATTATTGGGTTACAGATTTTGCTTCAGGAGGCTGGAAGGCTTAGCCGTGTGTGTGTGTGTGTGTGTGTGTGTGTGTGTGTGTGTGTGTAGAGGAGGAGAACAGCCAAGGCTGGCCCTGGCCCTGTGTGTCTTGCTATTTTTTATTTTTGCAGCCTGGTCTCTTCTTTATTGAGTCATGGATATTCCTTGCTGACCTACTATGAGCACAGTTCTACGAGGATTGCATAACAAGTGCAGCAGCTAATGAACCTTAGGGAAGATTAGTTATGGGCAGGGAGGGATGGGGACGAGTCCTGAGGCTTCAACTCAGCGCCCGGGCACTGTCCCTGCAGCTCCTAGCCTGGCTGACCCTGGCTGATGCCTTCGCCTTGGGCTTCAGGGTTCTCAGCTGGTAGTTGAAATGATATGGGCCCAGACAGTTGGCGTCCGGCCCTGCCCCGCTTCCCAGGAGCAGTGGGGCATGGGGTGTAGATGCTTGCCAAGGCAGCCCAGCTGGCTTCCAGACACCAGCTCTGCGGTGGGCTGGGCTTGGGCCACAGGACCCAGGTGCCCCTTGGGGAGGCTGGGCAAGGCCTGAGTCCCAGTCCCGAAAAGGCCCAGGGCTGACAGCTTGGCCTGCAGCCCCACACCATGGGCAGGCAGTGGAACCTGTAAGAGGCACGGCCTAGAGGCGGAAGTGATGGTATTGGGAAAGTGGCCTAGAGACCCCATGAATTTGAGTCGTGGCCTAGAAGGAGGAAGTAAGAGCATTGGGGTCTAGAGAAGAAAGTAAGGCCATAGGGGTGTGGCCTAGGGAAGGAAGGCTAATGGGGGCGTGGTCCACAGGGAGGAAGTGAGGTCATTGAGACTTGGCCGCGCAGGGGCTGTTAGGAGCCTGGCCCTGCTTTTCTTCTGTCTGTCTCCAGTGGGGGTGAAGCCATTTTGCCCCACCTGGTGATCTCCACCACGGTGTTCTACCCCTCCACAACCCAAAGCAACAGGGCCAAGTGGGCCAGAACAAAAAGAAACCTTTCATCCTGTAGGCCAATTGCCTCAGGTGTTATGTTACAGATGGGAGAATGAGGAGCACGTGGGATAGCATTGGATCAGGGTGTGTTTTGGGATACACACACACATACATACAACATGCAAGCACACGCAAACACATGTATGCACACACAAGCATGCACACATGAACATGAGCATATACACATCCATATACACATGTGCACAGACACAAACACACATACAGTTCATGCACACACACATGTACACACACACATGGAGGCTTGTTTCCTCCCGCCCCTCCCCCCATTTCCATGTCTCCCTTCAGCTCCTTGTCGGTTGCATTATCAGGAACTGCTTGATAAAGGAACTCTGTTGGATGATGACAAAAAATGATTTCCAATTCCCTGCAGAATGAGTTCATCATCACAGTGGCACGAGCAATTTAGCTTAGACTCCAGGCCTGCCTGGGATTATAGCTCACACTGACAGCTTCCCTGTCAAGCCCCAGGTGTGGATTTTGACAGGGAGGGGAAAGAGACATTCTCAGAGGGGTTTGTGTGGGGGGGTGGCCAAAAGGGCATGGCTGCTTCAGGGTCCCTCTGAGGCCACTGGTGGGAAGTAGTCTCCCAGGCTGCCTTCCATTGAGCTGTGGGAAGTTCAGTCCTGCTCAGCTTGATCACTCAAATGTGCAGCTGAGAGAGAAAGGATCAGTTTCTCCGGTTTAGGAAGCCCTCAGATGGTGTCCGTGGAGGGTTAAAGGAGGTTTTCAGGAGTTTGGGAAGTGGCCTGCATGGCCTGGGCCACTGACTATGACAGGCCAGCTGATTGGTTGAGACCCCATCTCAAAGATAATTGAAGTGAAGAGAGCTTGGGTGTGGTATGAGGCCCTAAGTACAACCTCAGTATGGCCTGCAAAACATTTCAGACAAGCCCATTTAAATATATATATATATATGTGTGTGTGTGTGTGTGTGTGTGTGTGTGTGATTCTGCTGGCCCTGGTGCCTCCTATGCAGGAGGCTGAGATCTGAGGATCGAAGTTCGAAGCCATCCTGGGCAGGTGAATCCATGAAGTTCTTATCTCCAAATAACCACCTAAAAGCCAGAAGTGGAGCTGTGGCTCAGGTGGTAGAACACTAACCTTGAGCAAAAAAAGTGAAGGGATAGCACCCAGGCTCTGAGTTCAAGCCCAAGGACCAGCCAAAAAGAAAAAAGAAAAATGACTAATTCTCATTGTGCATGAAGTGACAGTTGCTTCAAAGCCACTTTTGTTGGGCCCACAAATGAACTAAAAGTGAGGGCAGAGTCTCATACCTCTAACTCATGTTGTATGTGTCTCTGCTCTAAACCATTTTTCCAGCCATTGCTTTGCAATCACTTTAGGGTTCAGGAAGGACCAGACAAATTGATAATTTCTTAATGACAAGGGATGAAGCCACCACTGAGGGCCGGCAGAGCTCCTCAGGACAGATCACCCCACAGGACACAGGATATGCTCATCCTGACCAGCTGAGACAGCCATCATGCCTCTCCAGAATCCACCAGAAACAAGGACCAGAATGATCACCACCTAGGCCACACAGGGACTGGTGGCCATTTTAACTTGGCATACCTTTGTCCTCAAGTCTCCTTATTTTTTATTTTTTGCCAGTCTTGGGGCTTGAACTCAGGGCCTGGGCACTGTCCCGGAGCTTCTTTTGCTAGTGTACTATAACTTGAGCCACAGCACTGCTTTTGTTTTTTTCTGTGTATGTGGTACTGAGGAATCAAGCCCAGGGCTTCATGCATGCTAGGCAAGCACCCTACCACTAAGCCACATTCCCAGCCAAGTCTCCTTATTTAACCGAAGGCAAATGTCTGTACCCCAAAGATAGCTGATGATGTGCCCAAGCTGTTTTCCACCCCATGGCCACCATGGAAGAATTGTCCTTTACATGCCCCTCACCGTGTCCCTTTATTTGGAGTGGAGCTCTTGGGGTTTGGATGGATCTGGGGTGTAAAACACTGGTTTCCAGAGGACAGCTAGCCCAAACCAATCAATGGGTGGGTGGGTGGATTGGTGGTGATAGGTTCCCATCTTAGTAGCCAAGGTAGTGTGGTTGTGCCACCTTATTTGCACTGATTAGATAGATGCATGATTGGAGATTACCACATAAATAGATACTATGATTGTAGCACCCAACATTCAACAGTTGGTACTCCATGTAACAAACTCCCTGCCCATGATGCAGGGGGTGAACATCTGCTTGGATCCCTCCCATCCTGCCACATGTGCCGAGCTCTGGGGGCAGTGAGCACTGTCAGTGTCTGTCTATGTCTCAGGAGAGCCAAATTCCTAACTCCACCTCCCTAGTGGCTGGAATTGCAAAATTACAGGATATGTGTATATATATATATCTACATATATATGTATGTGCCATATACATATTTATGTATATATATATACACACACACACACACACACACACACACACACACACACACACACATATATATATGTGCGTATTTGAGCTTCAGTTTGTGGGAACAGCCAAGACCAGTTACTGGATGATGGAAGAGTTGTGCTGGGGGCAGGGCACCTATGGCACCTTCTTTGTCCTGTGGCCAGATATTCCCAGGGGCTGAGACCCCTACTGGGCTGTCACTTGGAGCCACTGCTGGTCTCCTTCCCATGGGGGATTCTGCAGGATGTTGTGCCCCTGTGTATGTGCGTAGGGATGGCAGTCATGCTGTGGTCTCCTGCCACTCATTTATGCTCCTCTGGAGCCTCCTTTCCCAGTGTGGAGGAGAGCCTGAGAGAACTCTTTGAAGTCAAAGGCACTTGGACTAATGGCATAATTGCTCTCTGAAACCATTTGCAAATTAATTATAGACTATTGTTAGGTTGATCTAGCTTTTTTTTTTTATCCCCACTAAGTAATGAAACTTTGCTTGGGGTGATGGGGTGGGGAGCAATCATATACACACACACAGTTAGACAGAACAGAGGTCCACTCTTTGCCACCGTTTTCTTTTCTACCTGCTTTAATGCAATAGCAGAGATGAAACAGCACCCTCCCCCGCCCCCCCCCAGCCCCAAGCCAGCGGGTGAGTGAATGGGCCCCTGGAGACCTCTGTGTTCTTAGCCCTGCTAAGGGACATTTTTGGTATTAAGATGCACTTTCAAGAAACAGCAGCTGGAGAATTTGCTGAGACTGGCAGTTCCTGTAAGGACAGGAGGTCCTTGAGGCCCCGAGGTTAGAGTAATGAAACCCAGGAATTTTCCAAGTGGCTCTCTTGAGACTCTCCCTCCCCCACCAGGGGGCTTCCTTCTTCCTCTGCTCCCCATCCTTCTATGCTCTGAAATCCTGTCCTTCATTTGCTCGCTGCTCACAGCAAGCTAATGGAGACACATAGTACAGTATTCACATTTAAAACATGGTTATTAGTGCTCCATTAGGATAAATGAGGTCTGTGGAAAACCAGCCCATGCATTTCAGTGTCCGCTTAGTGTATCCATTGTGCCCGGATGGGGTCCTCGGAGCCACTGCCCGGGGAGAAGGGGTGACCTCTGCCCAGAAGAAACTCCATGTGCAGGGGTTGGTGATGGGAACCAGGGTCACACAGGGGGGCTGAGACTGGGGTGAGCTTGGTGGTCAGAGTCCATGGCTGCAAACAGCTATCAAGGAAGATGGTAGCCTTTTGGGGAATCAGAAGTGCTCTGACTGACCCATGGCAGTGGGTCAGGAGTTAGGAGAGTGTGGCCATGGAGTGACAGTGGGTATAGAGTCTGGAGCACCGTGGCCATGGCAGTGGGTAGGGATCATCCTTCACAATGACCAGCAGGTCCCTGGCTCCTCACATCCGAAGAGCCAGGTGCAGCTGCTTATCACCTGACCCCTCTTGAGACCATGGATCACCACCTGACCTCTCCTAAGACCACGAACTGTCAGTCCACTTCTGAAGCCACCTCTGGCCAGTTCTGAACGCACTGGTGACCAGGCCCTGCTTTCCCTCTGCTCACCTCCTCTCCTCCCGCCCTGATTCTTTCTGTTGAACCTAAAGCAAACATCTCTCTCCAAAGATGGCCGAAGACATACAGAAGAGCTGTCATTATCTATTACCTGACACAGACATCCCTTTTCTGCCCTTCGCTACATGTCTTTATTTGGCTCAGAGGAACTAGTGGCCCTATGGAATGTGGGGCTCCTGGTGCTGTGGCTTGGGGCCCCTGGCTCTGGTTTAACCACTGTGTGACCTTGGGAGATCCAGGGTCCAAAGTGACCTTCATACTTTATCCTTTCTCCTCCCTGGGAGCTCACGGAGCCGCTTGCTGATGATGCTAGAATGGGCTCAGCCTGTCTCATTGCTTATGGTGACCCATCCTGAGGGAAGGGGGGGGAGGCAGGGCTGTGCTTGATAGCACTCACCAGAAATCCTAGCACTTGCAAGGCTGAGGCAGGAAGATCAAGAGTTCTAGGACAGTCTGGGCTACTTATAATAGTCTGAAACATCCTTCTTATGTCAGGGAGTCAGCTGAGGCTGCCTCTGGTCTGAACTATACAGGATCCCTCAGTCACTGGAGCTTTCCTCCTCCTCCTGCTCCTCCTCATTTCCCTTCTCCTGCTCTTTGTCCTCTTCCTCTTCTTCCTCCTCCTTCTTCGTGCCAGTCCTGGTGCTTGAACACAAGGCCTGCGTGCTGCCCCTTAGTTATTTTTTTTTCATTTGGTCAAGGATGATGCTCTACCACTTGAGGCACAGTTCTACTTTCAGCTTTTTGGTGGTTAATTAGAGATAAGTGTCTCATGGACTTTCCTGCCTGGGCTGGCTTCAAACCATGATCCTCATTTTAAAGCCTCCGAGTAGCTGGGATTACTGGTGTGATTTACAGGTGCCCTGGCTGTGTTTTGATATCTTAATGGAGTTGGTGGAAGGGTACTACCTACTTTTTGTTCTGATTTCTGAGTTTGACACTTTTAATATTTATTAAAAATGATACGATTTTCTTGTTTCTGCATCTCTCCTGCCTCAGGGGGTCTATTTGCATTTGTAAACTTCCAGAGTCCTTGGCAGGTTTCTTCCATTTGGAAATAAGGTGCCAGGACCGTTGTTGCCCTATGTAAGTTCCACATGTAGCCTCAGCTCTGAGTTATGACTCAACAGCTCCATAAGGAGTAGAAACAATTTATAATGATGAGATTTATCATGGAGATAAATGGCTACCACTTGTTAATGATGAGATTGATTGCTGTAAAATTTATCTGCTCAGTGTCTTTTGTTAGTAAGGCCAGGGAGATTGCACAACTCTTAATCCCTTCTCAAGAAATCAAGCTGTCCCCTATCCTCAGTGAGGAGCCCAGGGGAGATGTCCAGGAAGAACATACATCGATCAAGACTTTCCAAGGGTACCTTAAGTTATTATTATTATATTTTGGTGGTACTAGGATTTGAACAGGGCCTCGCCTGCTCAGCAGATTCTCTACTTGAGCCATGTCCCAGTTCTTACTGCTTAGGTTAAGGATGGGGTGTTTACTTTTGAAATAGGGTCTCATGTTGCCAGGGCTGGTGTGAACTTCCTATTTGTATGATACTCCCACATGCATAGCTGCCACTACAACCTGCTTATTGATTGCAATTGTGTGTGTGTGTGTGTGTGTGTATCTGAGCTAGCTTTAAATTGTGAGCCTCCTGATCCCTGTCTTTCAAGTAGGAGCCAGATCCCACCCAGGTATGACATCCTGGATGAAAGAACCCATTGGTAGAGTCAGAGCCCTCACAATCCAATCACTTATCAAGGTCCCACCTCCTGACAGTTCATTCAGCTATGATGTCTGGTGGATGAGCCCATTGGTGGAGTCAGAACCTCTATGACCCAATCATCTCTCTCATCTCCAGATGGCAGCAAGCTTTCAACCCAGGAGCCTTTGGACCTTATTCATGCTTCCCAGATGAAGAAGATGACATAAAGGGATGGCAGAGATATCTGGTTGCAGTCCTAATGGAAAAGTTGATCAAATCAAGAGGACAGCAGAGATAGGGACTCAGAGCTCTAAACCCAAGGAGTGGAAGGATCTATCCTGGAACCATCCACTAACAGATTTTGGCTGAGTGAGAAGTTAATGTCTGCAGTGCCTAGCTGCTTTTATTGGAGATAGAATCATGCATTTGGGGCTGTAACGGAAGTGGGGGGACCTATGGAAGATGAGGCATAGAAAACATTCCACCTGCACATTGCAAAGTTCGGGCCAATGGCTCCTCTTTCTCCTCTCACTGAGAGTCAGCCTTTGGATGGTCGGCTGGGGAAGGAATATCCAGTGTCACCAAAAAGCCAGAAAATCCCCAAACCAAATCTCTATCAGGCTGATTATTTTTCTTCCCATAACTAGTAGCAAGTATTTGGCTGTGTCCATTAAAAGCCATTTCATGTTCCCTTGACAAAGGAGATTTTTATTTAGTGCTGTAAGATCAATAATGAAGCATCTCATGTGAACTATTAAAATGGGAAATGTTTGCTGGGCTGACAATTGTGCTATCAATACATACCGAGTAATACATTGAGGACAGCCAAATGGACCAATAGCTCTTATGGAAAAGGCTTAGCAGGGCACCCTGGCTGGGACGCAGCTGCCGTGCTGGCCTTGGGGGCTGAATTTGGAAGAGTCCTCCATAGATCCCCAGCAGTCCTCCATCTCAAGTGGGGTGGGACATGGCTTTGGCTGCCTGAGCTGCTCACACACATGTTTTCCATGTGGTGGAGAGCTGTGTAGAATAAGCTCCTCTCCTTGCCTTCTCAGGGAGGCCTAGAGCAGTTTCACTCTGGACTGCAGTGTCCATCTTGGCCCATGCCCCTAGACAGGATGTCCTGCCTTCCTGCCCCTGTGGTCAGTGCCTGGGACTCCAGACCTGCAGACCCTCTGCCCCCTTACTTCCCACCAGTCTGTCATTGACTTGGCTCTGAATCTATAGGTTTTGTCTCCTAATTCTTAATAGAATGTTCCCAGGACTTTTCCTCCACTTCTGTCTACTGAACACTATTTTTTGTAAACCCTCTTCTCTATCCTCCTCATCACCACTTCCACATCCCCTCCCTCCTCTCCCAGGGATAGGGCTTGAGAAGTCCTAGCCCTGATTGTTTGGTCAACTTGACTGGATGGAGATACTTGGGGGAGAAAGGGGAGGCTCACTTCTGCCCATGTCAATGATGGATTTTTAAAATGATCCAATCATACCAGGGTGATGATCGTGAATGGATTCATCAGATCATGATGTGATCAGTGTACATCTGATCATCAGTGGATTCATCAGATCATGATGTGATCAGTGGATCTGATTATTGATGGATTCAGGATTTGATTAGACCCTTGGGAGCTGGTGGAAATGATGGGCTCTGGGTGGAGGAAGTGGGTGGCTGGGAATGTCTCCTTGGAAGCTGTATCTTGCCTGGCCACTTCCTGTTAGTCCCATTGAAAGACAACCTATGAAGAAGCTGAGACAATAGCAAATCAAAACCTGGCAGGGCTTCTGGGATCATTTAACCCCTCATTCCAGAACTGGGATGGGAAGAGCAAGAAACACAGGTGCGAGCTCCTTCACGCCAAGGTGCCAGCATATGCCTGCCTGTCGCTGGAGGTATTTTTTAGACACAATCTCATTGGGAAGGCAGCCTGTGCAATCAGCCACAGAATCTGCCTCCCAACGTGAGTGCAGCCTCTTTTCCACTCTGAAAGCAGCTGACAAGCCAGAGGAAATGGTTTCCACTTGTCACCAAACTTAAGGTCAGGGAGGTGGTACCCTCAGCAAACACCCATTGTCTCTGCTCAGAAAGCTCTCCGTACATCTTCAGTAGGTGCTCCAAAGAGACACCATGCCACAGGCATGACCATGTCTGCATCCTACCTACCCACATCTGCAAACAGCTAGGTACAAAAAAAAAATAAAAAACACCTGGAGAGAGACAAGCTGAACAACATGGATGGGAGGGCCAAGAGGAGATAGGAGGTGAGTCATTAAGAATGTGGACCAAACTCTGCAAGTTTTCAAAGGCACGTGCTCAGGAAGAGTGGGTGAAGACCTGTGGCCTATTTAGATGTGCTTTAAATGTAGCTGTTCCTCCCATTCACTCCAAGCTTCAAATCTTTACCATGAGAAACACAACCGAAAACTACCCAGACTCATTAACATGCAATCAACTGGGAAGCAAAGATATGCTCTTTGCCTTTGCAAACAGGTGAAACATAAGCTGGCATATTCTTTTCCAATCTGAAGAATTTTTCCTTCACACACAAACTAGCCATGAAATATGTATGGGGACAATTCTGTACACACACAAAAACCCTCGATTGAATTTATGGGCAAATTCCAAGGAATAGTAGGTCAAATGATCAAATAAGGGAAATAATGTTAAAAACAAATATCCCCAAACACATACCACCTTTCCTAAAGTTTCACATACTCCTGTCATAGGGATGAGGATGAATGCAAATACTGCAATATTACAAGTGAAATGGATTAAAATCAGCTGTTGTCAGATTGGGGTGTTGTAAATGTGATCTATAAGGAATCGCTAAGAGGAAGTTATACAACATGGATTATTTCCAACTCCAGAAATAAGCAACTTGGGTTTTGATTTTTCCTTTCAGGGCAGACACAGTTCACCCTTTCACATTGTAAATCTCACTAGGGCTGAATAATGCTCTCACAAGAACTGACAAAGAAAGAATCATTCATGTCAGACCAAAAGGCTTCCTTCTGTCTGCTCCATATGGCTTTCTTCCAATAGGCCAACAGGAATGTAAAATCCTGTTCTCAACTATCCATCATGCTCACCCCATCTTTCAATTAATGACACTGCAATCAGGTCGATAGAATGCAATAAGACCTTTGCATTTCTATACCTAGTAATTTGCTGAGTAACTCCAGCCATAAAACGTGACTTGGGGGGAAAAAAACCCTCAAGGAAAATGAATTTTCTCTTGACGTAGCAAGCAATGATTCTGACCACATGCCCAGGTTCTTCCTTCAGGCCAGGCTCATCAGCATGCAATGATGGGATGCACCTGGGGAAGCAGGATACTGTCCATGTGGGAGAGCCCCCCCGACGCCAACACATGTCTGGTCAACTGGGTCATTTCTCAGGATTGGGGAGCACACTTCCTGGAAATGCACATTAGAGCATCTGGGAGGAAAGCCATTGTTCTCTTCCTCAGCCATTCCTGAACTAGCTCTTGGTGGTCTGTGGCATTCTGTCTGCACAGAAGAACTGGGGAGCCGTGCTGAGTTTAGCTACACTATCAAGTACTGATGGAGCGAGGGGTTCTGCAGAGTAACAGACACGCCAGCCCCACCATGTGTGAATTGTCTGTGTTGAACTCCGCCACCGCGCGCACTGGGATGGTAAAGGATGAGTTCTCTGTGGTGGGCCTGATGCACAGGAGGGCTGGTATAAGATGTCCCCTGTCCTCCAGCACTTCTTCATTTTGGTGTTTCTGGAGCTTTCAAACAACAACTTTAATCCTGAGAAGTAAAATCTTTCTACTACATTGATTCGATAATACAGTTTGGCCCACCACTAGATAACAGAATGAATATTGGTTATATTGCCCAATGTACCAGTGTTTAAATATCAATTCAATCATACACTAAATTAGCACTTTCTTTTCGCTGGGTCTGGGCCTTGGCAGTCAGGGCCTGGGCACCGTCCCTGAACTCTTTTAGGCTGGTGCTCTACCACTTGAGCCACAGCTCTACTTCTGGAATCTGGTAAGAGTCTCATAGACTTTCCTACCAGAGCTGGCTTCAAACTGTGATCCTTATATCTCAGCCTCCTGAGTAACTAGGATTATAAGTGTGAGCCACCAGCACCAAACATTAATTAGCACCTTTGAAATTCAGATTTGATTGAATGGTTCATTAATCAATTGATAGCTTGGCTAGGCTGGAGATTTAACCCATACTAAGCAAGCACTCTACCACTTGTTTGACATAAGGTCTTCCCTAAGCTTACCTAAGCTAGCCTCAAGCTCACCATTTCCTGCTTCTGCCTCCTAGATTGCTGAGATTACACACATGTACCACCACACTCTTGATGAACCTTGAGTATTTTACTAGTAAGGAAGGAATATGCTTACCTCAAAAGCTACTATGAAGGTTGAAAGAGAGAATGCATATAAAAGTATCATGTAATGGCTAGTCCTTTCCTCTTCCAATTCTTAGATTTCCACATATAAACCAGCAATTAAAAAAAAAGGTAACCAAACCATGCTGCTTAAATGAGATGCTGCATATAGAACACAATGATCAGTCCAGCACTATACAACCAAAGGGTAGCATCACTATTGCCATACACAGCCAGCAATGTTTCAAAGGCTGAGTGCACCAAGGCTCCAGGAGTGACCATGATGTCCTGCATTCAATCCTAAGTTCCACTTAGCTCTGATCACAGCATTTGTAGAAGACATAAAGGATGAAGACTATGGCCCATGACAAATCACATATCTCAGATCCACATAGGAAATAAATATCCATGGGCCCTGGGACAGACAGGCCATGGACAGTCACATCAACATGCCTTCCCATGAATCCCAACAATATTTAGACTGGACAAAACAAGTTCTGCCATGGAACTATAAGAAGAAATCGAGAATGTGCCATGTGCTGTGGAAGCCCTGGCCACTTGGGGTTTCCTCCACCAGGGGTGGGGAGCTAAGTGTCCACTTCATAAGCACGTGTCCCTCCATGACACAGCCACCAAGAGCAGGGCAGGTGCGATGTAGAGAAAAGGAATTTTTCTACAGTGAAAAAAGTTAAATCATACAATGAAAACGATTGCACAGCATCACGTGAGGAAAACAATGCTACTCTTGCCATCACGTTTATGGTAATTGGTGTTTGACATCTGTACCACCAGAAGTATTTTTAAAGGACTCTTTTTATTTTTTTGTCATAATGATCATTACCTAATGAAATGAGACAATGCATGAGAGAGCTTAAAATAATCACCACAAAATACCATGCTTTATGAAGACATCAAGTTCATTACTTATGCGTGGTTGATAGAAAACACGGGGAAGCTTTTAGAAACTGAAAACCTATTAAGTCCGCCCGTGATGTGGAGAGGATGTCTGCCATGCTCTCGGGGAGAGAAGAGTAGCTCCCACTCATGGGCTGTGTGCACCTTGCCAGGTAATCTGTGCCATGCGAAGTTTGTGTCTCACAACCCCTCAGTCTTCACAGCACCCCTCTGCGGTAGGCGCCACTGTCACCATCACAGTTTTTGCAGATGAAGAGATGGACGCCCTGAGAGGTCAGGTGAGTTGTCCAGGATCACAAAGCCAGCATGCAACGGGGCCAATGTCAAGTCCAGACAATGGATGCCCAAACTGGGCATCCATGCCTGAGTGACTGGTCACCCTCATCTCCTTCTCAAGTTCCTTAGATCCTCATCAAACTGAACTTCAGTACAGAGTGCTGATGAACTATGCCACATGGCCTGTGAATGGACTGTGGGAAGAAGAGAGAGTCTACAGAGCCAAGCCACCAAAGGCAGCCATGTGAGTTCATTCATTCATTTGGGAATTATCACTCTCTCGGAGTGGTCATTTTCCTAGCATCATCCCCACCTGTTTATCATTTCACTACCATAACATGTGGCTGCATCCAACCCTCCCAAGGGCCACATGTTCCATCTAGTGCTCGGGTTTAAATTCTCTGTAGCAAACGGAAGCTTGAAGGAATTTTCAAGTTCATCTCCACGTGGGCTGAAAGATGGAGCTACCCAGCTGTCTAATGATTGTGCAGGTTCTCTGCTGGCTTTGGGTATGCTAAGACAGAGTGTAGAATTGCTGGGTCTCAGGGTTGGCCACACTGTCAAAGGGGCTGAAATTGAATTTGAAAGATTGTGGTTGGGGCATAAGATCCCACCTTGAGACAACCAGGAAAGCTAGGTGGGAGGTCAGGCTGACAAGAGCACCTACAAATTCAAGTGTGACGCGCCCAGAGATAGATGGGGCTCACCTTCAATGAGCTGGTGAAATGAGAAGCAAAGCACTTGCAAGAGAGAAAGGTGGATTTCTTGGGGGCAGAGGGGCAATGCTGTGCGTGCAGGGACAAGTGGCCAGTTCACGGATGCTCAGCCAGGGTCGTGGTCAAAGCCCACAGATGCACCTGGGCATTTTGTTTGCAGAAATTCAACTGGGGTTTACATTTCCATAATACTATACAAGTTAGCTTATCATAAGTAGCCCTGCCACCCCCTTTTTCATGGGCACAAAGGTAGAATTTGGACTGAGCTACGCTGAGGACACTTGTCTCCATTCGTCAGCCCCTTGGCAGTGCAGACACCAGGTAGGAAGAGTGACAACTAAAGCCCCCCACTTACCAGAAATGGGGAAGGGTGGGTGTGGAAAGCAGGCCAATTGGACCAAACAACACGGTCAAGGCAAGAACATTTCCCCTTATCCAATGACAGAACAACTCACCACCAACCACCACTTCCCACAAGGCATCCATGTGCCATGCAGCCTTCCACTGCAGCCCACACCGCACTTTGAATCAGGATATCGACTGGACTGGACTGGGGGGGAGGCCCCACAATGTGGAGTGGCTGGGAAGGTGGACCCTATTGCAATCTGATCACATCTTTTTTGGGGGGAGGGAGGGGTCTGGTAGTGGGGCCTGAACTCTGGGCCTGGGCACTGTCCATCAGCTCTTCAGCTCAAGGCTATCGCCTATCACTTGAGCCACAGCGCCATTTCCAGCTTTTTTCTTTTTGCTTATGTGGTGCTGAGGAATCGAACCCAGGGCCTCATGCATGCAAGGCAAGCACTCTACTATTGAGCCACCTTCCCAGCCCCAGCTGATCACATCTTGAACCTATCAAGGCCAATAACTGGTTCTGTGCTCTTCAATAGCTTTCAGTACCTATTGGAGCCTCTGTGCCCAGCCTGTAAAGTGGCATTGAAATGGACTTCACCCCCTGGCTCATTGTAACAACGCAAACAGAGAACAACTCTGGACTCTACACAGCCCTGAGGTGTGTGCAGAATTCACGTACATGTTAGCCTGTGTTAGAGACAACCTAGGGAGTGTAGGCAGCAGGACCAAGCCTGCGCCCCTGCACCAGTCCCATCCTCTCTCCTCTGGAAGATGGCCGTGTTCACGGGGTTGCCCTGCAGAAGGTTGTCATGATGATCAAAGGAAACAATATCCTTGGATACCCAGAGGTGTATGGCTCATTTTAGTGCCCAGAATGTGAAGCTAAACCCTTAGGTCAAAAGTCCACCAAAGAAAAAGAAAAACACAGAATAAGTAGGAGTTTCTTTCCCTTTGGTGTGCGCTATAGTGGGAGTTGGTGTGCTGAGTTCAGTTTCTCCTCCTTAATGGTTTAGAAGTCTGTGCTGCCATGCCACAGAGCTGGGACCATGCTGGAGCCATCCGCCGGTAACCCCAGCCCAGGTGCCCCTCTGACGCAGGGGTGTGGCAGCTCCAGGTGCTCTGGGTGCACACAGCGGCCTCAGGACGCCTCCCTCCAGGCATTCTCAATTGTTTTATATTCCGGAAGAACTGCATGAACTCTTCCAACAACAATGATTTGTTCATTCTGAATACGAACAGACTAGGAGCAGAGGGCTCTGCCTGGGCAGACAGCATTCAGAGAAACCACTTCTCCCCCCAGGGTTCCCTGGCTTTTCCATGCAATGATACCACAGTCATTTGCTACTCAAGGACAAAGGCTCCTCACCCCTTTTTAGAAGAATCAAGGACTTAAGCTTGCTGAGAAATGTCCTGACACTTGAGTGACACCACCAATTCTTTTGCTTTTAATTTGAAGGTTGTTTTTTTGTCAGTTGTGAGGCCTGAACTCTGGGCCTGGGTGCTGTCCCTCAGCTTTTCAGCTTGAGACTAGAGCTCTACCACTTGAGGCACAGCACCACTTCTGGTTTTCTGGAAAATAAGAGATAAGAGTCTCATGCACTTTCCTGCCTGGGCTGGCTTTGAACCACGATCCTCAGATCTCAGCCTCCTGAATAGCTAGGATTACGGGTGTGAGCCACAGCACCCAGCTTTAATTTGGCTTTTTCAGGTAAATCTCATAGTTTTATCCAAGTGATCTATGGACTGTGACCCTCTCATTACCTCCTCCTAAATAGCTGGGCTCCACCGGCGATACACCAGAACCTTTCCTAGAGCCCTTGTCCATTTAGGTTTCCAATATAAGTTTTGTGAAAATAACTGAAGCCCATTTCTTTTAGATGTCTTCTTTAGTTCAAATTTCTTACTATTTGCATGAGCCTACCCTCAAATTAGCTATGCCAGCCAAGATCTTTGAAGTGCCACATATAAAGCTTTCAGGCTATAATGTAAAACATATGTTGCACGAAGGAATCTATTTCTTCATTGATGTCCTGAGTACAAGCAGACAGGCAAAGCAAATGCCTGTTGATGTGCTTTTCCCTCATCTTGTTCCTGCCTGGGTCAGCATCTGACCTTCAGCACATATAGGCTCCCCACAGTCTGCACAGCAGCATTGCTTCCTGGTCCTGCCTGTGGCCCCTTTGCCATAGCAGAACTAACTTGTAGCTTAAAGTCCAAAACCTGCCCAGGAACTCATAGAGGAGTTACCAGTAGGAGTCAGGGTAGGGTAGACCATGTTTCCTGAGTATATAATGGCTGCTGCTAATATTCTTTCTTGAAGAGGATGCTATAATATTGCTGTGAGAATAGAGCCTCTATATCTGAGGAATTAGGATGTAGTTAGAAAAAAAAGGGGAGGAAAAGGACTCATAGGATTTAATTGATAAAAAGTGAATGTAAATGTGGGAAGGTAGCTCAGTGGTAGAGTGCTTGCCTTGCATGCAAGAGGCCGTGGGTTCGATTCCTCAGTACTACATAAGCAGAAAAAGCCAGAAGTGGCTCAAGTGGTACAGCGTTAGTCTTGAGCTGAAGAGCTGAGGAACAGTGCCCAGGCCCAGAGTTCAGGCCCCACAACGAAAAAAAAAAAGTGAATATAGTTTCCCTTTACTGAACTTGTACACTAATGACCTAGGGTAAAACTTAACCGCTCTGCTTTGCTTTCTCTGTTTAGGAATTGGTGACTTTTGACTCACAATGAAACTGCAGAGCTTCAGTGAAATAATGGATGAGAAAGCGGAGTGCACATTCAGAGTGCAGCAGGAAAGCATGCATTCATTCAGAATTCGGGAAGTATACAGAACATAAGAACATTCACCCTTACTTGTGCATACTCAAGGAAATAATCCTCAGTTAAGATTTTTTTTTAAAATAAAAAGACATTCTGTGAAAATGTCAGGAAAATATTGAGGAAATATAGAGACAAGAGGCAGTGGGGGGTGGGGATTTAGCTTAGTGGAAGTGCACTTGCCTAACAGTAAGGTCCTCAGCTCTAAAAAAAAAAAGAAAGTTGTTTGATTGTCTCTGTCCCTGGTGTCAGCTTCCTGTTTCCCCTCAGGTGTAAGTAGCTCTATGGGCTTTGTCTTGGTGCCCCAGCCTTGCTTTGCAGAATTTCCACACATAGTGTATGCAGCGTGAACCTGTGTTTAGTCAACTTCATCTTAGAATTCCTCTATGCATCAGGACATAGGGTATTATTGTTAGCTATGTGCTTACACACAATGGTCAGCTTTCTTAATCCCAGGTGGGTCAGTGGATCAGAGACTGCTTATGAAAAATGCTCTTGACATATGCGGATTCTAAGATACATGTATTGCTCCTGCCAAAATGTTGTCCCTGCGCAGAAAATGAAAGGGACAGCATTCTGAAGGCACCTGCAAGGTTTCCTATTTGGTTTCTCCCTAGCTCTCAGTGGGCACTCCACAATCTGGTGACAAAAAGACTAGTGGTAATTCATGACAGAATCCCGAGCAAGCAGCCCACTTAAAGAGTCATGCAGCCCATGTTTTCCCTGGGTCTTTCAAGCACCCACTTCCCAGAGAAAAGCTTCTGTCCTCAGTCAAATGAGTGCCCTTTCTGCTTCAAGTATCATCCAAAGCCGCATTAATGAAACTGGTGGTGTTTGAAGACTATTCAATATAGATTTGCATGGCTATGACATGCCAAGCAATGTTCTAGAAAGACTGTGGTGGGAACCGAGTATGCACACCAAACACAGACACACACATGCATGCACATACATACAAATGTGTGTGCAGTAAATCCACAGAAGTGAATATGCAATAATTGGTCATGAGAAGTGTTAAGGGAAAGGAAGTATAGAGGAATCAAAACAGCGGTTGAAAGAGGTGATATTGATGAAGATATATTGTATTCTTAAACTGCTGTGTTAGATAGCAATTCCTTTGTATAACTCCTTAAAGATAATAAATAAAAGAATACATTGCTTTTAAAAGTAAAAGCAAAGAGTTGCCTGGCACTGTTATCTCACCCCTATACTCCTGACAACTCATGAGGCTGAGATCTAAGGGTCCCGTTCAAAGTCCTTGACAGATAAAGTCAGTGAGACTCAAGGGACTGAGCATCATCCATAAACAGAAGAGCCAAACAAGCAAGAGGCCATAAGTTCAAGACTAAGGTCAAACACAAAAAAAGGGAAGAAAAAGAAGGGATGGAAGGGAAGAAAGGAAGGAGTGAGCACTTATAAAAGTCAAGTTTAGAGAAAAATAAAGAAGATGTTAAGTGTGTATTCATATGGTTCCTCTATGGTGGATATAGTAATTACCATAATTGCTATAAATAATCTTTACAGAAGATAGACCAACTAACTAATGTGACAAATAAGCAGAAGGCAGGCTAATGGTACTAGTTATATATATTGATCATTAGATATTATACCAAACAATTCACCTTTTATCCCCTGGACTATGGGGAGGAGCTAACACTCCACTGAGAACAATGAAACCATACAACAAAGCCATTAGCCTGGAGTTACCAGTCAGTGACAGAGCCCAATACCACTCAAGGTTTCTAAAAGTTGCCTTTGGCTACAAACTCAGGGTCACTATCAGACAGATCTATCCCTCTAAGAAAAGTAAGGAGGTTCTTATTTTCAACTGGACTTGTAAAGAGATTTGCAAAATTTAATCTTACCTCCTTGCTCCAGACTACAGGGATTTGGGGAGCAAGCACCCAGCATTCCATAGCTCTTAACCGTTCCTTGTACCTCTGTGTCTAAGACAAAAGAAGCTATTACAATTTATGAAGACAAGAAAGGCAAGACAAACCTGCGGAGTGATTCAAGTATGAGCTCAGGGGAAAAGACACCCAGGCTCCTTAGACCAAGGTTACTGACAAAGATTCGGGGAGAACCTAAACCAAGCCTGGATGGCAAACCCAGCAGCAAAAACCACCGAGGTCTATGGGAAGGCCAAGTGAGTGGAAGGCAGGAGAGCAACAGGATGGCTCGGCTCGCCCCTCAGCAGCAAAGAAGAGCAAAACAAAGCTCCCAAATTCCACCCTAGTCCCAGGCAATTTAATACATTTTAATTATTTATAACTTGCTGTATTCCAGAACTGCTCTGATAAACTAGGTGTAGGAGAGAATGGGAAAGTAGAAAGATATGGATACCAGCATACAATGGAGACAGGAATGGAGTTAATACAGAAATACACAATGAATACCACGTAATGACCTCTGTATTCCAAGGGGAGGTGGGGCAGGGTAGGAATTTAGCTTGAGACTGGCTTCCAGCCAATCAAACCATGATACAGATCACAGAGTCCAGAAGAGAAAATAGCTTGCCGTCTTCATACATAAGGCATTGTTACACCACGCCTCCACTCCCCACAAAGCAATCCCTCCCAACTGTGACCACAGCGGAGAAGGATATCCATCCTTTACTCTGAAGGGAAGACTGGATGCAGTGGACAGAACACCAGTCCTTCTCTAGACGGATGACCCTGCTCGTTCCACTTAGAACTTTGCATTTGGATCTTTTCCCAGGCCAGGACTATGCAGGAGGCTTGTCTCTCAAAACTCGGGCAGTGGGCCGCAGTTAGAAGCCCCCAGTCAGCCAGATGACCACAGGGTGGACAGCTGCTGCTAAGCTGTGAGGTTCAGTGAATAACGGGTATCTCATGTATTTATGACTTCTGATGCCTTTAAGTTATAGTGTGTTTATTGTAACAGTAAATCCATTTGTGAGCTAACCGAATATGCCCATTCCCAAACTGCCTTCCCTTTATCTGGAAATAACTCACTCATCTTTTCTCTTCCTCCTCCTCTTCTGTTTCCTCTCCTTTCTACTTCTTCCTCTTCTCATACTCCTCTTCCTTTCCTCCTCTTCTCCCTCCTTTCCCATCTCTTCTTCCTCCTCCCCTCTTTCTCCTCTTCCTCCGTCTTCTGTTGCTGCTTCTGCTCCTCCTCCACCTTCTTCTTCTGCTTTCCTTCCTCCTCTTCCTCCTCCTCCTCCTCCTCCTTCTCTTGCAGTGTAGGAGATTGAATTCAGGGTCTCATGTTTGCTGGGTAAGACCTCTATCACTTGAGCCACACCCCCAATTCTGTTTGCTTTTAGTTTCTTTTTTTAGATAAGATCTCTTCTTTTGCCCAGACTGACCGCAGATCCTAATCCTCCTACCTTCATCTGCCAAGTAGCTTGGATTACAGGTATGTGTAGTGATACATGATGAATAAGTGGTTTTTCTCATCCAGATCTTACCATTGAAGGGCCGAAAGCATGTGTCTTCTTTACCATAATGGCCATGGCATGCAGCTGGTACCAGCAGTAACAAGAACTTAGCAAATATTCATCAGACCATGACAAGACAAAAAGCAGATTCAAAACACAAAAGATAAGTCTGTGATGAGCACCTGCCACGTGGTGGTGGCCAGCTTACCCAGGGTGAGGCTCTGAGGTCAAACCCAAGGCCTGTCCACACAGCTCTCCCTCTGCTCCAAGGGTTCTGACATATTTAGCTGATTGACCTTCCTCCTGAACCTAAAGCATACCATCCACATCCTCAACTGGAACCAACAAGAGCTGGTCTTTTTATTTTTCAAGTAGGTAGCCTGGATCTAGGCTTCTTTTCACCTGAGTATTTTAGAAGAGTTCAATAGATCAGTCCAACATTCACTTATCTTGGACTGTCATTTTGATCTATCTTTTATACAGGTTTATACAATTCAAAGGAATTGTAGTCCTCATTATTTCCTCATTGGTTAATAAATTATTAAGAAGTTAGTTTGATGGGGCTTTTTAAGATGGGGGGGATCAACCTTTGTTGAAGTTGTTAAAAGCAGATTTTCCTCTTAAACACTGAGATCAGTTTTTGTTCAGTTTGGTTTTATTTTTTTTAGAGTGAAAGCTAAATATACAAACACACCATTGCCTCTTAATTTCTATTGTTTGAAGTCTTTGATTAAATACAATTCCCTGTATAGCTTATCTGAGTTCCCATGGGTATACCTAAGATTGCATTGACCATTCAAAGCCATTCAGCAAGTAAGATATGAAATGCCTGGGACACTTTGCAGCAAATAGTGAAAGTTCATTCAAAGTTTTGGTCCTCCACAGCCACAAAGAGATGTAGGGTGTACAAATAGAATGGCTGAGTCTACTCCCTGCAGGCTGCACCCAACATGGTGGCCTTCCCTCCCATCTTGATAGAGATCTTTCACCTCACAAGTGGTTCCAGAACTCAGGTAATGAATCTTTGAAACAAATCTGTTCGGAGACAATTGCTATTATCTTCTAGGAGTCAACAAACTAGCTGTCAGCCAGCCTTACATTTGGATACTACTGAAAAGACACAGTATGACAGTTCACCAGTTTGTGAGTTTGTGTGAAAAGGGAAACTATCTTACAGCAAACAGTCCATGCCAGTTAAGAAGTCGCTGGCACTATCAGATAGAGGGAATAGAAGAGCCCAAATCATTGTCAATAATCAGTTTCCTCTGTGCAATTTATCACCCTCATTTTGCTCATGAGCTATGAACAGGAAAACTCCTGCAAGTGAACCAGTCAGCAACCATCACAAAGCCTCAGGATAGAGGAGAAGAGAACTGATCTAATACATTCCTACAATAAATTCATACATTTGTTACTCCAAACTCCTGCCAAATAGATCATTTCATGAGGGCATAATCTGTAAAAGATTTCCACGGTTGAATGTTTCAACTCAGTACTTTTGCTGCTCTGACACTGAGACTTGTCCCATTGTCACATAAGATGGCGATGTACAGAGAACAATGTCTGGAGCTCAGGCCGCCTGGCCCTCCCCTGTTCACTACTCAAGGTTGAATCTTCTGTACCTCATTCTCTGAATCAGGAAATCAGGAGCGGAACCTCTCTTCTGAAGTTGTGTTGAAGCACATATGTCATATGTGCACGTACGCACACCCCTCCACACACAAACTGCACGTACGCACACCCCCCCACACAAACTGCTCTAAAGAGTATGTGCAGTTTGCCCACTTAAGAAACAATTCATAAACACTCTTGAATCCCCCAAAAGAAGTATAGTAAAGTATCCCCCAAATGAGAGGTAGAAGGAAAGAAGTTTCTAGAAGCAAAGTAGGAGCCTATTCACAATCAAACTAAAGGGAAGGAACCAAGGATAGCCAGAAGGGAAACTCACAATTCATAGAAAATGAAGAGTGTAAGCCACAGAATCAGAGAAGGGAATGCAGCAAAGGGCAGGGGGGTTGGCTGAGTGGTTGAAACTTCTGGAATGAAAAGTTCTGGACAGGAGTGAAACCTGGCATGGACTCAAGCCCCAGGCATCCCCCAGGAGTAGGTGGAGAAACAGATTCCCTAGAGAAGACAATCTGGTCAGATATAACCTGTTGTTCTCTGAGAGAGAGAAGTTCCAGTGTGACCGCTGCTCACCACAGTGACCCAGGGCCCAGTGGCAGGATGCCTGCCCTGTGCCCTGACAAGTCCCACCTGGGAGAGCGTCTGCCCTGCCTCAGGGCCAGTTCAGGCCTGCCATTGTACACAACAGCCCTTGTTTCCTCCTCTAACAAGCAGCTCAATATCCAACCACCATGGGAACCCAGTCCGAGAGGCACAGGCACGATGGAGGGGAAGCTGCCGAGGCAAGCATTTGGAAAGGAGTTGAGATCACAGCAGGCAAAGCAGCCATGAGGGTGTGTCTGCAAGGAGTCCTTAGCTGGGTAAGGGAAAGAGGCCAGTGCAGGTGGGCAGGGCACTTCCATAACCAATTTGATCATCTAATAAAGCTGCCTGTGGTGGATAGATGGCTTCTGATTTGACATCTGCAACAGAATAAGGGGCTGGAGTTCGCAACCCCCTGTAAGGCAGTCGCCACTTCTCAAACTCCTTGCATCCGCTGCAATATTTAGGCATCATGCCAGGAATCCATGACTGGTGCCTATAATCTTTGGTACTCAGGGAACTCAGATCTGGAGGATCACCAGTTGAGGCCGTTCTGGGAATAGAAGTCTGTGGATTCAGCTTAGGTACACCTTTACAGACGTAGGCATTTTCTCTGTCTTGCCACAGCCACCACGGTATGCCCCCCCCAAACAGAAGGTCCTGTCCACACAAATATGTTCATGGTGAAAATGGACACTCAACTGGTGCCCATCAGAGGCAGAGCTCAAGCTCATGGTCGGTGGCTAAGTATGAGAGCCTAGGAAAGAATCCACAGGTGCTCTTAGAGTGACTACATGGCGCAAAGCTCCTAACTCCATGGGGGAGGGGGGGTCTCAGAACTTCAACTCTGTAACACATGATCAAACCATATCACTCTACACCCCAAATTGAAATTCTGCATTACCCTGAAATGCATTACTACACTGGGGGTTGGGGGGGGAAGGGAGATAATCTGAGCCATCAACCAACGATAGGTAGAGTTGAATAAACAAGAGAAGGGGAAAACAATTTCAATGATTTCCACACTGCAAGTGTCCAAAAGATAGGGACTATGGAACCTTCCTATCTCCACCATTCCCTACGAATATTCTCATCACTTCTTTCAGAGAATTCTGAAAGAATTGATGAGTGAGAAAGAACTTCTCACTCCTATCAGAGGACTGAAGAAGCACAGGTCCTGAGAAGTCAGGTGCCTTGGTCCTTCAAGTTCTATGAAATAGACGTCTAGATTTCTCCACATCTATTCCTGCATTGCCTGGTTTGGCTTTTGTTTGGAGCAAAATGCTAAGCAACAAAGCTTCCTCAAGCAGTCTTCTCTTCTGGGGGGGGGCGGGGTGAATGTGTGGAGCCCCAGTTGCTAAGAATAGCTCAGAACACCTTGGAAGGAGCTCTGGATCTGAAAGGAAGCCCACTGTGGAGTGTATCTCCTTCTCCCCAACCCATCTGTCATTATGAATTTCCAAAAGCGCATCAGAGATGGTTCGATGTGTGGAGGCATGTCTTTCCTCCTATTTCCTTTCAAACACTCAGCTACGCCAACTATTTTTCCTTCTCCAGTGAGGTGCATTTTGGTAACTGGATGATGGATAGACCTTACAGAATCCTCTAAGGAAGAAAGAAAGCAGCAAGAGCCAGGAAAACTTGCCGAAAACAGCAAAGAAATGTAGGCAGTTCCCAAAGGAAGACTTCTTTAACCATATACAGAAAAGCACAACTTTCAATTCACATGACTTTCCCCAACTTTTGTTTTCTAAACTAGGTAACAAAGATTAGAGTGCCAAAAATGACTGGAGGAAATTTTTGTGGGAATGCATGGGTATGGAAACACACTGCGCGGAAGGAGTGCAATCATCCTGAAAGTCTCCATTTCCAAGTCTTTGCAAACTCAAACTCAGGGGCTCTGTTGTCTAATACACAGATAAGCTTCCAAGAAGAGTTTTTGTATTTCAAAGAAAACTCTCCAACAATGATTGTTTCTTAAAAACAAAAATAGAAGTAATTATCTATGGGTTATAGAGTGTGGTTGTTTAAAATTATTTTTCTTATTTGTTCATAACAAATAAGAAAACATGACTTTTTTATTAGTATTTTGATGGGGTTGCACCCAGGGTAACAATTCCAGAAGTCAGGTTACAAGTACAATGCTTCCTGGGCGACGCCACCCCTTCCTTCTCGTTCCCCATGCCCCCCTCCCATCCCTTATTTGTGGAGCTGCTGCTCTGTCTGGAGACAATAGGAGGAACTAGTTGTGGCCAGAACAAGTCAAGCCTTGTGCCTTCGTGGAGTTTAATATAGTCTCTACTTGAGAAAATCATAAACTTACGTCATAAGGGCAACTTGTTACCTAGGTGCCAAAGCAAGCTAAGGTGTCCCAGGCACATGGGACGGACCAACCAACCTGTCCACAGCTGTGCCCCAAGCTGATTTCCATCCTCACTGCTCAAAAACCTCACAAAATCCAAATGTGTCTATGATAGTCACTGCCTGAAAACAGATACACTGAAGCTACATAGTCCAGTCCTCCACCCACTCATCAGGAGCTATGCCTGCCCCTAAGCACAGAGTCATTACCAGTCCTGATTCCTGACCAGTTCTGACCTTGCTTGGCCTCACACTGCCATTTGCTGATGACCAGGGTCCCTTCCATTTACAGCAGCCATGAGGATGTGTCTGCAGTGAGCCTCCAGCAGGACTCCAAGGAGTTGGGGGGGGGGAGGGAGAATGAGTGCCATGGGCAGCTGACATTAATGATCCAAGTATGCATGAGAGGTGCTGATGGGTCAGCCTGGAAGCCGTATTTGAAAAATAAATAAAGCAAAAAAGGGCCGGAGGCATTGCTCAGATGATATAACTTCTGTCTAGTAAGGGCATGGCCCTGACTTCAAAGCCTAGCATGCAAAGAAAAACAAAATGATGGCAGTCATGTCCTGACCCTTTCACTGTCTGTTACGCAGTGCTGGGCTGTGTGACCCCAATGGGCTGTGACTCACAGCCTGCCTCTGGGACTGGAAGCCTAGACTTCAATCTGGTGGCCTCATGCTCTTCCTTAGCGTTTTCTTCCAAAGCTGGCATTTTACCACTTGAACCACACTTCTACTTGAGCTGGCATTTTTGCTGCCAGATAGTAAAAAAGAAAAAAGAAAAAGAAAACCCAGAAGTACTTAGTCCTTAACAATGGTAAGGAAATAAAAATAACACTTTATTTAATCCATCATGCCATTTAAATGTAGTTTATCTACCCAGAAAACAAACACAAGTACTTCCCAGGTGAAAAAGGTGAACTATGTCCTTTGTCATGTAAATTTGTGTTCCCCCCCCACCACTACCACTGTCAACATAAGAAAAGGAGTGAGCGCTGGAGAATCATCCCATCAAATCAGACCAGGTGAAGACTAAGTTGCTGCTCCAGGCCCAGGACTAGAGAGAGGTGAATGCGGAAGGAACTCCATTTCATATTGCACATTGGCGTGAATGCAGTCTCAGAGAGTGAGCTTGGATGCCCTGCTGTTGAAACTCCAATAAGAAGAGGACAATGCAACTCCATTAGTCACCACCCTGCCTCTGGACATTTCCATCCTTTCATTAAAAATGAAGCTGGCAAAAGCAGAACTCTACCCCAAGAACAGTCACGATGTTATTTTCAAGCGCGTTCCTCCCTTGCTTTTCCTTCCGCGGGGCCCTGGACAGCCAGAATAGAGCTCCTCCCCATCAGGCTTCACAGTGGCCCTGTGGAGTGCACAGAGGTGTCCTGAGGAGCAGCGAGCAGGTGTGGGACCAGATCTCTTCTCCCAGCCTCCCTCTCCAGTCCCCTCTCCTTCCCATCTCCAACTGCATTCTAAATCCCAATGGCCTAAATTAGCCCTGGGGTACAGGTCACACCAAGAGCAGAGAGGGGGTACAGGTCACACCAAAAACAGAGAAGGGATACAAGTCACACTACCAAGAGCAGAGAGGGGATAGAGTCATACCAAGAGCAGAGAGGAGGTACAGGTTAAACACTGAGAATAGAGAGGGGTACAGGTCACACCACTGTGAGCAGAGAGCATCCTATGGGGAGGGGAGAAGATGGCACCCACCAAGGCTGATGAGCAGGAAACCAAACCACACTCCCGCAAACAACCACACACACACACCAAACAACCACACACACACACCCCAAACAATCATAAACATCCCAAACAACCACACACATCCCAAACAACTACACACATCCCAAACAACCACACACACCACAAACAACCACACACATCCCAAACCACACACTTCCCAAACAACTACACACACCCCAAACAACCACACATACCCCAACCACACACACCCCAAACAACCACACACACCAAACTCAGCAGCATTGCTGTTTTGAGACACATCTGCCTGGATAGTCTTCCATCTCCATGGACCAAGAGTGAGGCTAAGGCTTTGGGCCTAGTCAGGGCTTGGACCTCGACTGTCAATAAATAAGCCATATATGCTGCTCATCCGATGATGTCAATTCGCCAACACAATCACTGGGTGCATCTAAGGTTTGGGCTCAGTAGGATAACAGTGGGACAATACATCCTCAGCTACATGCTGGTGGCTGGCACCTATCATCTCAGCTACTTAGCAGGCTGACATTAGAAGGATCAAGGTTCTAGGACAGACCGGGCAGAAAGGTCCACAAGACACTGTTTCTGGGGGAGAAAAACAGTGCGGTGACATGGGCCCGGGAGTCCAACATCACCAGTGAACCTAGAGGAGGTGGATTCAGACACAGTCATACAACATTGGCAGAAAGCAAAGGAACCTAGAGGCAAGGTTCAAGTGGTAAAGCATCCGTATAACAAGTGCAAGGCTCTGAGTTTAAACCCTAGGATCACCAAAATTTTGAACAGCAAAAATGAGCAAAATGTGCTCATTTTAGGGCTTGTCCTGAGTCAAACCCCAGCATACAGGCTTGCATAACCCTCATTGCAACCTTGTGTGTGTTTACTTGACGTCTGAGAAAGAGTGGCTCCAAACCCAGAAACACTTTGCGATTCTACAGATGGAACTCAATCCCAGCTCCCTAAAAAGAGCTGTGGGTGAAGTGTGTCCTTTCTCCTCTGGACCAGGGTTGACATGGTCTCAAGGCCTGGCCCGGCCACATCTGTGACATTCACGGGTCAGTGAGTGTGGCCCTGTGTGTGCTCTCTCTACCTCTGTGGTTCAGACAGTTAACATGTCCTAGAATTCCAGGTTTTGAGCCAGGTGGCCTGATGTCCCCACCTGGCACATCAAGACACTTACATTTCAGTCTCATCACTTGTGGCCTGAAAATAGCAACACAGTCCAATGTATGGAAAAGAAGAAGGAAGAAAAAGATGGGAACGTCTCCCCCAAAGTTTCAAAGGCTCCTCAAGTTGACAACAGAAGGCAATAGGAGACTCAGCATGAGAATGTGGCACCCAAAATAAAGGCCTTTATCAAAAACTTCCCAGTGGATGGGGAAACTGAGTCTCCAAGAGGCAGACGGTGACCCTAGGCTCTTCCTGCCCAGGGGTAGGTAGAGATGTGGGCTGGAGCTTGAAGTATCTGTGCACCTGTTTTAACCCAGTCAGCACGTGGGTCAGGACACTGGTCCTCTTATACAACATCCTCCACTGCCTCCCCCAGTCTCCAAAAGGTAGGATGTATGCAGGGTGCACAAAGAATCGGCACTGAGAACAGGCAAATCCCTGGGAGCCCACAACACAGATGCTTCAATGTATATTATGTACATCCTGGAAAATCACACATGCTCTTGAAAGTGCAAAGTCAGACTTCCTCTTCCCTCCCTCTCACTTTCCCTCCTCACAGGCTAAGCCTTATGCAGAGGTGATAAAAATCAGCCTCAGGATCCAAACCAATGTCCTCAGTCCTGCAAACCCTTCCAGGAGGCAGGGTGGCAGAGCCAGGCTGCCAGTAGAACACACACACAGACACACACACACACACACACACACACACACAGACACACACACAGACACACACACAAACAGACACACACACAGACACACACACACACACACACACATACACACACACACACCGCTCATCCCAGAGATGGCTTATTGATGCAATTACATGGTTCAAAGCCAGTGGCACCTGACAGGGGAAGAAAAAGACAAAACCAGAAAGGGAGGGATGGCCCCAGCACTACTCCCTTGGGCCGGCTGTACAAGTGCCAAATGCCTTTTCCTTGTGAACCACAGAGGCAGGTGCGGGCCGGCAAGCAGACAGGACCACAGCCCTGGCAACAGGAGGAAGTGGTAGTTGAGGTTTCCCGATAGATCTCCTGATCCTCTCTGGACCTCAGGACCTCTCCTAGGCTCCCCAGTGCTTTCCCTCTCTGGTCTCTGCTTGGCCTGCTCAAGAGGGACAGACAGACAGAAGTTAAAAGAGCAAGATTAGTTTCCTTTCACCCCTAACCCATCTCCTCATCCCTGTCCAGGGGCAGGGAGTACAAAGGTGGACACACAGGGAATCAAGAGCTCCAGGCTGCTGCCATTGGATCAGTGGGAAACTGGGCTGTTTGCATTTCCAAGTGCTGAATGGCCGGCCACTGTGATGTCCATGTTGATAATTCCTGATGCTTTGTATTCCAGCAAATGTTTAATCCCTCACTGATCAATAATCCTCACTCGGCTGTTCTTTTTTCCCTTTTTTAAAGAACCAAATCCCTTTTTACTCTTCAAATCCTTGAATAAAATTAGGCTGCTTTAGCCCTGGATGCGTTATTCCTCAAAGAAGCTGTGTGGTTTCATAACCTCGGTTGGGGTATTTTTAAAGGGACTGCCTAGACACACTTGTTCTTGGTGTCACCTAACTTGTCTCTGCAATTGCTGTGTGTTATAAGCTGGTCTCCTCAGACACTGCTTTCAACACAGATCTACTTTTTTTTTCGCTCAAAAGAAGAAAATAATTCAAAGTGAAGTTATTTGCCCTAACTAAACCAGTGAGTCTAATCTTTGCATTCCTGGCTTACACTTAAGTCCTTCTGTACAACTTGATTTCTACCTTCCATCTATAATTTCTTTCCAAAACCATATTGAAAAGAAAACAGCTCCATTCCTAGGCCATCTTAAGAAGCTGTACTTCTTTCTTAGAGGCACGGCTGAATGTTTTGGAAAATGCACATGACACATGGAAAGAGACAACGGCTCTGTGCTCACAGGGGATGGGCTGGCAGGGGGGTCTCACAATCCACTCCAGGTCCACCAAAGTTCCACAAACAACGGCAACAGAAAGAAACTGCCTTTCATCTGTAGCAGCAACCAAAGCAGCAACTTTCACCAAAGCTAACCCAAGCCAGGAGTACATCCCACACACACCAACCACTTCCACAGTTAGCCCATAAGAGCCCAAGCAGCTCACCACAATATGTATTAGAAAAACACATAATTTGTGGTGGAGAAAGAAGAGTCTCTCATACAAAAAAGAAAAAAAGGGGGGGGGGAAGCTCTTTCAAATGCAATTAACCAAAAGACATATTTCCCCTGTGTTTGTAAAGATCACTCTATGAGAAGCATAGTTTTTGTGTGAGAGGAGGGGGGGGTGGAGAGAAATGGGTTATCCCCACTAGTTAAGAAAGACAATTAAATTACTGGAGATTACCTTCATCATTAAGGAGAATGGGCTTTATTCATATTTACAGACCTAAGCAGACTTCAGTTTCCAGGTCACAAATGAATCTCTTCTCGTCTCAGATGCACATGTGGACACTGACATGGGCTGCTGTTGAGTTGATTGGATAATAATCTTATTCTCAAGCTCCTGCTGGAAAGAAGAGCTCCAGAGGAGGGCAGCAGGGGGAGGGGGAGATGGGTGAGGGAGGGAGGGAGGGAGGGAAGCGAGGAAGGAAGGAAGGAAGGGATAAAAAGAAGAATCCAATCATGTATTCTTCCTGGTTGGAATAAAAACGTAACCCCAGTATCCTGGAAGGGTTTCAAACACAGGCGAACAGTGTGCAGGAGGGTGTGTTAACAGCATGCCTTACCGGTGTGGCCTGCCTGAGACACTCTTAATGAATATTACTTCCTTCCCATTGGCTGTTCCCGCTAGAAACCCAGACCCATCCCTCCTTTCAGAAGTCAGTAATTCAGCTCCAGCCAAAGTCCAGAAAACATGCTCACGCAGGGACAAGGCTCCACCACCGATCCATAACCTTTGTGTCCTACAGTCAACCTGACCAACAGTACATAGGAGTGAATTTTTTCTGCCTTGGGTTGTGTTCCCAGCTTTGTGTCTGTTCTAAACTGAAGGTCCATCAAAGAAAAGAAAAATAGACAGCTTTCTTTAGAGAGAACATGCTGTCCTAAATGCTGGGGAGAAAGAACTTTCTCAATCAGGCTTCCAAAACCAGATCTGAAACGTTGTCTATATCTTAAAATCCATCCAGGTGATTTTTTTTTAAAAAACTCTGTGCCAAAATAAAGTAAAATCCCCAATTAATATATGTCCTTTTGTGGACTGAAGCTTCATCTCCCTCTGAAATGTCACATACCAATGCACCCTTTGAAGAGCTGTTCAGAATCACTTGGAGCAGCAATATCTAAGCAGTACACAAATATGCATTCAGGTGACAGGATGACTAAGTTTTCTTTTCCAAACAATGCTCTTCTCCCTAACTTCTCCTGTCTGCTTACTGACAGGAGACCTGATGTTCTCAACATTTTAAAGCAGATTAATTTTTGAGAATCTGAGCAGATATAATTCTTGCTCATAAGAAAAAAAAAGCAACAAAAAATTGAAGGTGGGACAGAAGAAATGGAGAAAAACATTTTATTTTAAAAAATAGTAATAATAAAATATTTTGTGGCCTATTCAGTATTTCCCATATATAATTTATTAAAATTAGATCAAATTACGAATATTAAGTGCTCATTTGAACTAAAGTGCTTCCTCTTTCATACATACACGCACACACAAACAATTTGTGTTGTATCAGTTTCAGAAGGCAACAGAAACTCTAAGGATACAAAGAAATATGCTGTCCCCAGCCTCTAATACAAAGCATGCTGGGCAGCCCTGAGCTCCTGGATTACTGAAAGGTGTTTCTGTGCACATAATAGCAAGGCCTCCACCTCTCCCTCCCTGCCTGTAACTCATTGCACAGCTGCAGGAAGCTGTGGCTCTAGTCCCCTTATCTAAGGTCCTTGGTCCTTGTTCCATAAACTATTTTCCTTACCACTATTAAATAAATGAGATGTCCTTCCTGTAATTCTAGGTTTCTGTGTTTAGAATGGAGGTGATTTTGTTTATAATGCTTTGCTGAAGAGGGAAGAATAAAACTGAGCTCTCGCTCCAAGAGTGTTTATTTATGCTATTATAAGAGCAAACTAACTTTTCAGCACTTAGATAAAAAATCAGTTTGCAAAGGCTAAACAACTTTCCTGTCCCTACACCAAGAGTGGGGGTAAAATAAAAATATTCATTTGACCTAAGACGATCACATGAGAGTTGTAAGAGTCTTCCCCCCACTCTTGAGAAAAGAGGGTAAAACCTGGGCCATAACCAGTGCCTGAGTCTGCCATGACCTCATCTAGGGGCCTTCAGCCTATGTCTGTGTGGGGTGTGTGTGTGTGTGTGTGTGTGTGTGTGTGCTTCAGCCTGTCTGTGTGGTGTGTGTGTGTGTGTGTGTACACCAATGCAGACAAAGTCCCTATGTGCGGCCGATGGCCTGGTGTACTAGGGTGGCATGGTTCCTCAATAAGTGTAAATTACATCCACGTCTCCAGATTTGTTTCCATGAACTATACTAGAAAAATGCATCTTAACCAAAGAAAGATATATATTATCACAGATACAAGATCATATATAGTATGTGATATATCATTGTATGATTCAATTCATACAGAGCTGTAGGCATAAAAATAACTTAAGTGGATATTGTTCAAAGTGGTAGTCATTCTGGAAGGTAGCAGCTTGGAGAGACCTTAACTTATGAGGCACTTTTTGGAGTGCTGGAAGCGTTCCATTTCCTGATGGGAGTGGTACGTATAGGGGGACTCATGTGTATATTTGCCATTGGATTTTATACTTTCTAGTATGTGAGTCATTCCTCACCAAAAAGAAAAAAAGAATCTACCAAGTAAGTTCAGTGATCATTGATGACTTCTTTAAAATACATTATTTTTGCCAACTTCAAAAAAAAATCTGTGAGAAAAAAACGGATTCTTTGCTCTGTTCATTATGAGAACAAAATCAAATGTGAATAATTTAGTGACGGGTTGAGGTTTGACATCTCAAAGCGTTTGGGGCCTGAATTTTTCAGAAGCTCTTGGTTTCACGGTTCACGTTGGCACTCCAGGGCTTCACATCATCAGAATTCAGATATCTGCACTTGGCAATTTTATATGTGGACATCTACACGTCACATTCTAACAGCACTTCAAAACTCATTACATCCAGAAGCAAGTTTGTTATCTCAAAATAGGCACCTTCTTAACCACCTGCCCCCACCAAATTCCTTCACCTTGTTCTATTTTTGTGTCAGAGAGTTTCTCCTTTTCTCATTACCCACTTGGAAATTTGTCTTTGAGTAACTCAGCTGTGCTTTCATACTGACTTTCCACATCTCTCACATCCTACTCTTGGCCACCACTCCTATGAGCGTATTAGCAATGAACGCCTAATTAGTATTATGGTTCCTGTCTCTGCCTCCACAACACCACCGAGGAAATCTTCCCTCTGTGCTCCTGACAGTCCTCTGCTGCTGCAGCACAAAACCCGTCCTCAATGTGACATTCAAGGTCTCCTCTAGCCTCCTCTCCCCACGCCTCCACCGCAACCCTACTGTCCCACTGCACCTCACCAGCACAGGAAGGGACCGGGCATATTCCTCCCCCACCACCCCTGCTCGTGCCTCGAATCCTTCCTTTCTATGACATCCAAATATTGCATACCTCATAAAGACAAAACATTCACTGTCTCCCTGAGATGATTTCTGTGAAATGGCTTTCCCCATTGAAGTGCCTGTGTGGTTCTATCAGTGGTCAGGCAGGTAATTCTCACCTATGCCAATGTCTCCCAGTGTTCGCTGCCCCTTTTATATTGTGGTTTTGTTATCAGTGGTGGCACACATCAGTTTATAAATACAATGCACCTTGATCATGCCACCCCTTCATCATTCTCTCCCAACTCTCCCAAAACCAGCCCTGTTCTCAATTCTTGGTTTCACAGGATACATGTTAAGTATTATGGTTGCCTTCCTCTCTTCGTTCATCCACCCTCCCTCCCCTTGACCTACTCATACCTTTAAAGTGCCAGTTTCCTGGTATTCATTTCATTGGACTATGAGTTTGTTTTCCTGGGGAATTTTACCATCCGAATTCTCCCCTGCAAATACCATACTTCAGTTAATACATCTGTGTACACTTGCATACAAACTGTGTCTGTTTAATTGTACACTTACGAATTAGTTTCTCATTTCCATGTGTGTAAGGCCTTGTCTTCACAAAGTAAAATAAGAAAATTTCCAAGTTGAAAATTATATTAAGTGAAGTAAGCCAAGCCCAAAGAAACATAGGTCCCATGGTTCCCCTTATTTGCAATATCTAGTATATGTCTGAGTCAAGCAGAAAAAGTCAGATGAGGTAATGTTTGGGAAATAAACCCTAAGATATGTATTCAAATGTTTTCTTTCATGCGATGGTTTCTAACGCATTTATAAGATTATTTCTTTGTTGCTTTGTATGTCCCTCCCCCATTTTATAACCCCTACTTTCACTGTATTTGATGTCGGTATAATTTGTGGAGGGGAAAGGGAAAAACAAGTCATTTAAACGAGGATACAGGTGGACCCATTGCGACAATGAGAAGTACAAGTTGTCATGTCGAAAACGAACTTTACAACTTCGGTGGGGAGGGGGAGGGGAGGATTGGGGGAAGGGGGGATGTGAAGGGATGGGAAGGGGAAACAAAGGAGGAGGCTACAATGCTTGATGATAAATGTACCCATTATCTTGCCCATGTAATTGTAACCCCTCTGTACAGTATTTTCACAATAAAAAAATATAAAAAAAATTTCCAAGTTGATGAACTCCAAAGCCAAGTGTTATTTTTTCTCTATGACTCAAGTGTCTCAATGAAGATCTGCTCAGAAGTCGAACTCACAAATTACTAAGTTAGAAACATCAGCAGGGAATCTGTGTTATGTTTGCATTGCATTTAAAATGTCCTTACTAGGATATATATCAACAATAGAATGATGATCTTTTATGTTTGCACAGGCTTTTATGCCCCACCTAAAGTATCTCCTGATTCCCCAACCTTTCAAGTGAAGACAACAGCTTTTATTGGGGTGATTTTTTGGGGGGGGTCCAGTCATGGGGCCTGAACTCTGGGCCTGGGTGCTGTCCCTCAGCCCTTCAGCTCAAGGCTAGCACTCTATCACTTGAGCCACAGAGCCACTTCCGGCTTTTTTCTTTTTGCTTATGTGTTGCTGAGGAATCGAACCCAGGGCCTCAGGCATGCAAGGCAAGCGCTCTACCACTGAGCCACCTTCCCAGTCCTGGGGCCATTTAACAGAGCAAAGCCACATTCTGGAGACAGATAGTCCAATTTCCTTTGGAACAAAGAGACGAAGTTCTCCAACTCTGGCAGACCTGAAGTCAATGCCAGTTCACGTGATTACCTGATGCTGAATTACTTAACTTCTTGTGTAAAAAGATAGGGCTGCAGAGGTGCCCACCTCCTATGTGTTGTGAAGATGATTTGAGGAAATGCCAGGCATCAGGTGCTATGCAGAGAAGAAAGTCATCAGGGGCAGAACTCCCATGCTGCACCCAGAACCTCCCCCTACACCTCGCCCCCACTACACCCCCCACGGCTCCCACCGCACCCTTCCATCCCCACCGTGTGGGCCTCCCCACTCCCGGCTGGCCAGTCACCCCCTGACCTGGGCCGCCCTCCCGCTGGACCAGACACCCCTCCACCACTAATGGGATCCTGGCTGCACAAGGCCTCTGTCGGCTCTGCAGGCCGGGGAGACAGCGCCCTCAAGTGGCCACCTGCGGAGCAGCACCTGCTGCCCTGTCCAGGGGGGCGGGCGGGCCCAGAGCCTGGCCAGGCAGCTCCCCCACCAGGCACAGGGCCCCACCCAGCCTCCCTGCTGTGCCAGGTGCCCTCCTCACCAGTCTCTCTGAGATGAGGGTGAAGTTGGTCCAGACTGCCTCCAACTGAGAGCCTCCAACCTCTGCCTCCAGGACCGCGGGGACCACGGAGTGGTGGGCGTTGGGTGCAGTCAGGGTGGGAGCCAAGGCCAGGCTGGGCCTGCCAACCCTCAGCCCGGCTGGCCCCACTGATCCCCCTGACCCAGCGACCCTACGACCCTGGCCCCGCGCAGAGCAGCAGGTGACCCACAAGCTCTGTGCTCTGCTCCCTGAAGAGCCACGGAAGAGCGGCCCGGAGCATAAGGCAACATTCACACCCAGCACCTAGGACAATGGAATGACTCACACTAACACCACACACACAATCACACACACCACACACGGTCACACTCCACACACCACACACACCACACACGCTCATTCAATCACACCACACACACCACACGCTCACAGTCAATTACACCACACACACGCTCACTCACACACCATACACCACTCACACCACACACCACACATGCTAACACTCAATCACACCACCCATTTTACTCACACCACATATGTTCACACTCACAATCACACTACACACGCTCACTCAAATCACACCACCCACACACCACACATGCTCATACACCACACACCACACACCATACATGCTCACTCACATACACCACACACGATCACACCACACCACACCTACAGCACTCACACCACACTCAGTCATACCAAACTCACACCACACAGTCATACCACACTACTCACGCTCACACTCACCACACACCAAAAGTACCACACACTACATGCTCACTCACTTAATCACACCACACACACCACACTCACACTCAATCACACACACCACACATGCTTGCTCACAATCACACCACTCACACCACATACACCACACTCACACCACATGCTCACACTCATACCACACCACACACACACCACACATGCTCAGTCACTCAATCATACCACACACACCACACACACACTCAATCACATCACACACACACCACTCACGCTCACACATACCACCCATCACCCACACTCACACTCGCACACTCACCACACACCACACACACACACACACAACCCCCCGGTCTGTCACCTTGAGCTGAAGAGCGCAGAGACAGCACCCAAGCCCAGAGTTCAAGCCCCACAACTGACCCCTCCAAAAAAATATCTTGAACTGAACATAGCATATATGTATATATGTGAAATAACATGGCAAAATTCCTTTGTGTAATACACACTTAAAAAATGAATGATAGGAAAGTAATATAGGCTCTTCTGGGTGATCAGGTACTAGCAGGAGGGAAGAGGGACAAGGAGAGGGCAAATTAAGTACTTTACACATGTATGAAAATAGAATAAAACTTATTTTCAACGATTTGTATGCATGTATGGAAATGTCTGAGAGCTAATATAGTAGAAGCCAGGCACTGGTGGCTCACGCCTGTAATCCTAGCTACTCAAGAGGCTGAGATCTGAGGATCGAGATTCAAAGCCAGCCTGGGCAAGGGAAGTCCCTGACACTCTATCACCAATTAACTACCAGAAAACTGGAAGTGGTGCTGTGGCTCAAGTGGTAGAGCTCTAGCGTTAAGCTGAAGAGCTCAGGGATGGTGCACAGACCCAGAGTTCAAGTCCCACAACTGACAAAAAATAAATAAATAAAGAAAAAAAAGACAGTATATATGGCTTTAAATCTAATATATTAAACTTTATTCTTAGGAGTAAATAACCAAGCATTTCTCAGTTTTCTGAGGTCTCATTAGCAGTATAATAATTTCAGTAGTTCATCTAGACATAAAAAGTCAAAGTTTATTCCATAAATAAGAACACAATTTAATCCAAAATTACTAAGAGTCTTAAATGCCATCTTATTTTCCTCTACCTATGATGATATTTTTTCCTCCAAGACTGAATAAATAATACTAAACTAAGTGGGTATCCAATGACTCACCTGTACACTTGAAAATTTCACTTTTGGATTATTATCTATCTCCCATAAGCCTTCATTGAAGCCTTTTTATTTATTTGGTTTGCCATACTTTTCCTTATTTTCTGAGTAAGGAAATATATCCTTTGGTCCTAAAAAAGCACTAAAACAGAAGAAGATAATAAGTGCAATGCAACCTCAAATAAATATATACATAGTGCATTACTAAAATAACACTATTATATGATGCATTTCATAAAATACAAATTAAAGGGAAGACAAGGATATTAAGTCTGATGAATTCATTTCAATGAACACAATCTTACCAACACATGAGAAGGCTCTAAGTACTGGCAGAACAAATGTTGGAAAAGTCTTTTTGGGGGGAGTATGTATACAGATATTTGGGCTTGAAGTCAGAGCCTCCCACTATTGCTTAGCTTTTTTACTTAAGGCTACAGTCACTCTACTACAGCCATAGTTCCACTTCCAGCTTGGAACACAAGAGAGCCACACAGACTTTTCTTCCAGGCTGTCTTAGAAATTTGATCCTCATATCTCAGGCTGAATAGCTAGGAGTATAGGTGTGAAACACCAGCCACCTGGCTTCTAAAATATTTTTAGGTTCCATTTCTTTGCAGAACAATAAATGTTTTCTGTTTAGAGGTAGGGATAAAGTAGGCTATATTTTATTCCAAATACTACTTTTTTTTTTTCGTTTACAGTACTAAGGATTGCATCCAGGTCTCACAGAAACAAGTCAAGCACTAAACCACAGAACTACATGTCAATCTGATATACTTTATTAATTCAGTAATGAGTTCCTAGATCCATAACACCAACTCATTTACATGAACTTTTTTTTTGGTACAGATCCTGGGCCTTGAACTCAGAGCCTGGGCACTGTCCCTGAACTTTTGTGCCCAATGCTACAGCTTTAGACCACTTGAGGCATAGCTCCACTGTTTACTGAAAATGGGATTCTCGTGAACTTTTCTGCCCAGACTGGCTAAGAACCTCAATTCTCAGATCTCAGCCTCATGTGGCTATTAGAGGCAGGAATCACCAGCACCTGGTCTCATTCAGTTTAATTGAACAGGCTTTTCAGGCCCAGAGTTCAAGCCCCACGAACGACAAAAAAAAAAAAAAAAAAAAAAAAAAAAACTTCTCCCCCAAACTGGACAAAGCCAGGCTGGGGAGAAAAAAAATCACCAAGTCTGAATAACCAGCAGAGATGATCTGGAAGCATGGTTCAAGTGGTAGAGAACCAGCCAAGCAAACGAACCAGGCTCAATGCCTCAAAGCTCAAGCTCAAACTCTAGTACTGTGAAAAAACAGAAAGTACCTAATTTAAACATCATTATATACTTCTAATTAAATATGAACACATTTTCATGTCAGTAATTATTTAATACATTTTGCTAAATGGACCTATCAATCTATTGTTTGAGCACTTTTTCTGTGTCAATAGTGAGGGCTTGAACTCAAGGCAAGGCTTCATACTCTTGCTGTCTTTTTTCTGCTCACAGCTGGTGTTCCATCACTTGAGTCACACACTCCAATCTGCTTTTCTGATGGTTAATTGGGATTCCCAAGCACTTTTCTTTGGGCTTCAAACCAAGATACTCAGATCTCAGTTCTCCTAAGTAGCCAGGAGGCTGCAATATTTTAAAAGTCTGGGACCAGTGGCTCATGCCTGTAATCTAGCTACTCAGGAGGCTCAGTCTGATGTTGATTTGAAGCCAGCCAGGGAGAAAAGTCCAAGGGACTCTCCGATTAACGAGAAAAATCCTGGAAGTGCAGATGTAGCTCAAGTAGTAGCACACACCAGGCCACTGAAAAAGCCAAGCAAGAGTATAAGACCTTGAATTCAATATTCAGCATCAGCACACACAAAAAAATAAAATAAATATTGTAACAGTAAATATACTGCTCAATGTTTGATCTTCACAATCAATTCGAAGTATAGGTGGGGTAAAGAATATGCTCAAGACTGATAAGTCAAAAACAAAGCTGATGAACAAAATAACTCTCCATGGGGATACAATCCCCTAAGATTCCTGAATAGTACATAAATTAGCCTAGAGACCGCACCGCTAGTTACCAAGGAACACCTTATGGTGGCTGTGGCTATGGTTTTCTCTTAGAAATGTTCCATTTTCAAATGGCCTACAAAAAGTGTTTTATATGCAAAATGGAAATAGGACATAATCTAATTACATTTTCATAACAAATACAAAAAAATTGTGAAGCCAAGAACCCATGGATCACACCTGTAATTTAGCTATTCAGGAGGCTGAGATCTGAGGTTCATGGTTAGAACCCAGCTCAAGCAGAAAAGGCCATGAAACACTTATCTACAATTAACTATCAAAAAGGCAGAAGTGAAACTGTGGCTCAAGTATAAGAGCACCAGCCTTGCACCAAAAACAAAAACACTAAAGGAAAATGCCTAGGCCCTGAGTTCAAGTACTGGTACCAGCTCGAGAAAGAGATTAAAGGGAGGAAAGAAGGGAGGAAAGGGAAGAAGGAAAGAAGAGAGGGGAGGGAGAGAGGAAAGGGAGAGAGAAAGGAAGGAATGAAGGAAGGAAAATTGTGAAAGTTCAGAGGAAAAAAAATCAGAACACAACAGGTTTAGAAATTCTAAAATATAAAAATATTATTCTTTCTCTTTAGAACTTTCCTTTTATTATTTGCTTTTTAAAAGCAATGAGAAAATTAAGCAGTAAATTCCAAATCTAACAGTAAACTTATGTGGATTGAAGTTCTTTTGCAAATATATAGAAAAGCAGTTATGTATCTGATTTTACCTTTTTACTAAACAGTATGGATGCCCATAAGAAAGCCCATACAAAGTCACCACAAACTTAGAACGTTTTTTTTTTTGGGGGGGGGGCTCCAGTCATAGGGCCTGAACTCTGAGCCTGGGCGCTGCACTTGAGCCATAGCGCCACTTCCGGCTTTTTTCTTTTTGCTTATGTGGTACTAGGGAATCGAACCTAGGGCCTCAGGCATGCAAGGCAAGCACTCTATCACTGAGCCATCTTCCCAGCCCAAACTTAGAACTTTTAAGTCAAACCAAAGGGGCCATAATCAAAATATGAAGGCCTATCAGACACAAGGACATCAAGATCAAGTCATTTATATTTATTAAGTAGTATTTTCTAAACAAAACGTTTCATTTTCAACTTATCAACTCTAACTTGCTGCTTCATTTACCTATTATAAAATCACAAAATATGAAACAAATCTTAAAAAGGATGTTTACTAAAATTTTATAACAAGTCAGGCAGGAGTGATTCATACCTGTAATCCTAACATGTTGGGAAGGTAAGAGCTGAGGATCATGAGACTTTTAACTGCCAAAAATTCCAAAGTGGAACTACAGCTCAAACGGTAAAGTACAAGCCATGAGCAAAAAGAGAGAGAGAGAGAGAGAGAGAGAGAGAGAGAGAGAGAGAGAGAGAGAGAGAGAGAGAGAGAGAGAGAGAGAGAGAGAGAGAGAGAGAAATCAGAGACAGTGCCCAAGCCCTGAGTGAAGGCCCAGGCTTGGCTCAATAAATAAATAGATGCTATGACAGTAAAAGGTAGAATGATGGGGAAAGACGACCAGCAGAAGGAGAAAGGACAAGCTGGGTGCCAGTGGCTATGCCTGTAATCCTAGATACTCAGGAGGCTGAGATCTGAGGATTACAGTTCAAAGCCAGCCCAGGCCAGAAAGTCTATTGAGACTCTAATCTCCAATAAATCAGCAAAAAATTGGAGTAACATGGTGGGTCCAGTGGCAGATCACTAGCCTTGAGTTGAAGAGCTAAGGGACAGAGCCCAGGCCCAGAGTTCAAGTCCCACAACTAACCCTCTCCCAAAAAAAATGAACATAATTTCAACAATGTATATTATATGCATGTATGAAAATACAACTATGAAATCTCTGTAAATTTACAGTAATTAAAAATTATATGCATATGTGTACACCGTTATATGTTATAGACCACGATAGACAATTTGCTCCAGGAAAGTTAGAATGAACTTGTGACTTTAAATGAGCATCATTATTCCACAATACTGTGAAATTTGGGAAATTATGTAATCACTTAATCACAATTAAAAAAAAAAGAACCTCGGGGAAGGTAGGGAGATAAGGGATGCTAGCGGGAAAACAATGGAGGGTGTAGCAATGCTCAATAGGAAGTGTACTTGCTCCCTTGCTCATGTAACTGTAACCCTCTGTATAGTATCTTCACAATAAAAAATTAAAAAAAAATTATATGCATACTATACACTACATATACTATATAGTATTTTTTAAGTTTCTAAAGTTGAACATTAATAAGAGATAAAAGCAGCAAAGTATGACTAAATTTTCAAGAGTATGGAGAGTTCGAAGACATTCTCTCAATTAGCAAAACTACTTAGCAAAATTCAAACTGAGCTGATCTAAACTTAGTAACACTACAATAACAGCCTTACAAAAAAAATATGCAATGTTACTATTAATTTATAAATCCCAGCAAGTATTGCTCCCAAAACAAGCCTTTCAAAGCCATACAATTCTTACTGGCATTTTATTCAACACATACTTAGCATTAGTCTAAGTAATTATTTATGAAAGCACCTTAGCTGTGTCCTAAAGTTCTAAGATAGATGAAATCCCTATTTTACAAATTCAGAAGGACACAAATGTAAGGAATTTGCTGAAAGTCACATAAAATAGGCAAATGTGACTGCTGTAATCGACTTGTATTAAATCCTGTGTCAAGTGTTACAAAGCAAATTCATCATCAACCCATGACTTTACTCTCCAAGCTTTTGGGAGGTACTGACTTTGCAAATGTAAATGGTATACTTAAAAGAACAATGATAATAGCTGGGCACCAGTGGCTCCTGCCTATAATCCTGGTTACTAAGTAAGCTGAGAGGATGAGAGCTGAGGATCACAATTTGAAGCCAGACCAGCAGGCAAGTCTATAAAACTCTGACCTCCAGAAATGAATCTGTGGCTCAACTGGTAGAGTGCTAACCTTGAATAGAACACCCCGGCCCTCAGTTCAAGCTCTAGGACTAGCAAAAAAAAAAACAAAACAAAACACTGAAGATCAAAAACATTAAAGTATACTTTGAAATAAAAATGCCCCTAAATTTTTATGAAACAGGTAGT